>NW_011362909.1:0-1427 GCF_000735185.1 Notothenia coriiceps | reverse complement strand
CCAAAACAGTCGGACATTGTTTCTGATAGGGACGTGGGTGTAAAGCCAGCCTACATTTCCGATATTACGTTATATCGGACGCAAATCTGGAACAGCTCCGTTGAAGTTCCCCGTTTTTAGAGATTTGGGTACGGAGGGAAAGAGAGAGGGTTTTATTTTCTGACGCTGCGTGAGTTCCCTGGCACACCGGGGACACAGATTCATTTATAAAAGACATCAAAAAGTGCATTTTGCATGATAGCTGACCTTTAAATCCGTAAAACTTCCAATAACCTTTTCTTTCTGTTATGTCTTTTGCAATATCCTTACCGAGGGGGAGCGGGAGAGCGGTGGCGTCAATTGGCGGGCTTCCAGTGGATGATTTCCTGACCAATCACGTGACGGAGACCTCTTAGGAGGCTCAGCATTGGTAATGACTCCAACTCCTCCGCAGGACTCCTCTTGTTCTACTTTGACTCCGACACAGGCCATGTTGACATCCCCACCTGAGAGGAGGTGCAATGCTTTAGGGCTTGGCTCAACCATTCTGTTGAAGGAAAACACAAAAAACTGGATGTCATTTGGGTGTGGCGAGGCGAGGGCACTTCCCATGCCAATTTTGATTTTGGTAGTTGATGTAATTACAGCAAAGAACAGAGATTGAGACCAGAACGGCAACTATTCAGAGTGAACAAGTTAAAACAGCTATGGGTAATGAGCTGGTTGACTCAGTGGAGGGAACCGTCACAATACTTAAACCCAACATAATTGTCATCCTCTAGGGACAATGAATACATGTACATAATACAACCACAACCCATCATAGCAGTTAGTAGATCATACAATACTGACTAAATTGGATGACTGACCAAATGAGAAACTGACAAGCAATTTTATAACGTGGATAAAAATGTAGCCATTATGTCAGCCATGTTTGCTATCAACTGGTCCATAAGGAGGCACAATGAAGACGGCTATAAATCCTTTTTTAATATTTGATCAGCATGGATAAGTAAATGTAGGCCATGTAATACAGGTGTGTGGAAAAACCTGTGCTATTATGGCTTACATGATTCATAATTGTATGCTCTCTTTTAAAGTGGACCTATATTTGAAAAATAAACGCAGATTTTGGGTCCTTAGCTTGAAACAAATAAAAAGAGGAGGCGGAGCTAATGCCTGATCAGAATTCTACCGGAGATAAAGTTAAATTCTGCTGTGATAAAACGCCATCCTGTTTAAACCACGTCAAGGATTATTTCTGAAATAGTATGGAGCTCAAATGCTTTAGTTCTTTTTTTATTTCCTGCTGTTTAAACACGTGCTCTACAGTACAGGTTAGCTCTGAGTGTTAGCGAGGCTTGCTAATGCAAACAAAGACGAGATTACGTTCAAAACACGTCAGGCATTGTTTCTGATAGCAACTTTCTATGTTCTCTTTTAAACTA
>NW_011362908.1:84539-124844 GCF_000735185.1 Notothenia coriiceps | reverse complement strand
CACAGATATTTATACATGGCGCCTCAGGACCATGTCCCAGAAAAAATCCGGGCAACACCCGCAGTCAACGGCTTGCAGCCACAGTGCCTCAAGCCACCAAGACCGACCGCCCAGATCATCACCACAGTGCCTCATCAGCTTTGATGGGATGCTTGCAGGGAGGCGTTATTTCTTTTCCACTCTCCCCGTGAAGCAAGTGTTTGAAAGATGAAGATAACCTTTTACAACATTCGCAGACCTAGTGCGTGACCCCAACAGCGAAAACTGCAGAGGGTGTCTTAAAAACCTTCCACTTTTTTAGATGGTCAAAAGGAACGTAGTTTTACATTTTTATAAAATTTTAAAGTCCAGTCTTAAACTTTAATTATTTAATTTGGTGGTTGAAAGCAATTTAAATCTTAATATAGGAATATGTGTATGATCAAACAGCTAACTCAAAGGACCCCTTGCTGCGTGTACTGAAAACAGCCTGCAAATTGAGAAGTAGGGAACACTGCTTCAGGATCAAGATTATCAAAGAAAGAAACACCTGAGTCAGTCACCAGAGTCGTGTCGGACTTCGAACGCTGCTTGAGGACACTTCAGGGACGATGACCACCAGTAAGCTACATGCGATCTATGGATATGCCAAATAGCTAGTGCTTCTTTACTTTGTCATTTGAGGTAGACACTGACTTGTGTTGTCTGATTTCCTCCTGATAGGCTGGGACAGTGACATTGTTTGTTGCTGCTGCTCCTCTACCTCTGCCACCCACTGGCGGGACAGAAGAGGGACCCAAGATCAGTCCAGTGATGCAGTGGACAAAAGTCGACTTCCACAAGTATGCATGTCTCATATTTTCTTCCCCCAGCAAGAAAAGGGAGGCGAAATTTAAACTGAAAATGCTCTAACGTTGCTGGGAAACGATCCATAAACTGTACTTACGGCTCGGGTTGGGGCTTCATGTTGCTTTCTGTTCATGTGGCTGGCAGCATCGGGTATAGCACGCTGCGGGGAAGAAAGGGTCAACCAACCGTCATCCTTGGCGCTGCCGAAACCGGAACCGGAATTGAACCCTTTCTACATTGTATCGTCAAACAGCTCATCCCAGGCCAAAGGCCACCCAGCGTCATGGGTGTTTGACGAACCTGTTCAAATCGTCACTAGTGTCAACCTGTCCTACGGAAGTCGTGGTCCCACTGTTCACATTGTGTCCAGGACAACAGTTATTACAACATCGACATCAAAACACAACAGAGTGAGTCTCCCAGAATTCCCGGAGTTGCGGCAAACTCTGAACTAGGATCAAAAACAGTACAAGTGTTTCATTATGTCAAGCTGCACCACAGACTTCCAGTCATGGTAACCTTTAAGGAATGATCACCGTTCTTAGTCCTGAGCAGCAGGTTAAGTGTTTTCTACCCAGAGGTCGTAGGATCGTTGAAGTATCCAGCTTGTATTAGGAACAATAGGACCACCCTGATACGTACGTATGTGAGCAGAGATTTGGAAGCAAAACACCAAAGCTTCAAAAACCACTCTAACGAACTCAAAAACATCACCAACATCACCATATCACTTGCCAAAAAACATCAAATGTCCATAGGATATCATTGGGATACATCACCTTTAAACCATATTGCATATGGACCACTGAAACCATTTAATTCAGATGAGGATAGTCAGAGGTTTTCTCAAGCTCTGCATGCTGCTGTACCAAAAGACATCTTCTCTACTAACTGGGTTACAATCATTGAGAGTTTGTAATGATTTATTAAATATTCTTAAGTCTTGTGGAAGTCAACAAATGTATCTAAATGTAAATAGAGCTAATAGATTTAACCTATAGAGATTGTGTTTTTCTTATAGTAACAATTATTTGTGTGTACAGTGCATAGATTAATATTGTAAAATAATACCCATTTCAGATATAAAACACTGAAGGTTCAATATTAACACTCGCAGTGCTGGGGAAAAACACCATTTAGTGTTAAAAATACACTTTCCTGTGTAATTGAATAACTTTCTAAATTATATAAATTAACACTCCCAGTGTAAAGCAATAACACCATTTAGTGTTAAAAATGGTTATAAAACAACACTGTCAGTGTTAGATAATTAACACTATTAAAGAGTTAAAATATTAACACTTTCCAAAGTGTAACTTTAACTCCTAATTGGTGAGGATTATATAAACACCAAGTAAGTGTTGATTTTAACTCTATAAGAGTTAAATGAACACTTACGATTTTGCTGTGTGGGAAGTGTTGCAGTAGAAATGTCCACTGTAGCGCCCGGTACCTTAAGCCCCGAATGTTTCCAGGTCCAGGAAACGCCCCTGCGATAAACGCTTTCAAATGTACCTAGAACTTTAGAAGCTTATTGTCACACACACAGATACACACAGACTCTCAAAGACAGACACACAGACTCATACACACACACAAATATCATTTATCTTTTGCGCACATTTTCCAATGTTAAACATTGTTGTTTCATATGTCTTAGGTAATAGTAAAAGTATTTACTTGAGCTTTGTTAAATGCCCTTCCTCCTAAAAGCCTCCCTTTGCCTGTTCTGAAATAACACAACTACAATTCCATTGAGGAGTTTCTGGGTCTTACATTTATGAAGAAGATTTGACCTAATTTAGCATAATTAACGACAAATAATGCATTAACTATGGCAGCACAGAAGTGTCTCATCAAAATGTGTCATGATTAAAACAAGGTTATTTTCACAGAGACAACTTTGAGAGAAGAAGAATTTGTCTTGTTAAGAAAATCTAACAAGAAAAGTATCATGTTATAATGAGATAGTCTCTTGAGTTTAAAAGTAGACTGCATCTCATAATATGTGCTACAAACAGCCCCACTGTGGGTTTTTGTGCTGGAAGAAACAGCAGGCTTGTTAAAGTAACATTTAAATTGCCTCAAAGTGCAATTAGGCATGGTTCAGGGTGGTGAAACAAAAAGGGGAAATGGTGCTAGAACACTCAAATTTGAGCCCGTTTGAATTCATTAAGAAGCTAAGAAAAAGAGAATCAAAGTGAATGATAAGTCCTTCAGGATCTATAGAATGTCAGGACTGCCCCAAGGAAAGAGTTATTTCTCCATACATTTGATAGTAGACAGAACATGTGAAAGAGCAGGCATGATGTGAAACAAAGGTGCCCAGAAGATGATGCAATTACATGGTGAGCATGCTGCTAAACGCCTGATATAATCAAACTATATGGCATTGTACAGACTATTTTAGTTTGATCAATAATCGTTATTGTTATTCCCAGATACTTACCCTGTGAATTGTCAGGAGGAAGTGTGTTATTTGAGTGTCTTCACCCACACAGTTAGTCTTTTGTTCTTAGTCAGTAGTTAAACATGAATCAATTGCTTGATAGAACATTTCATAACAAATTATTTCTCACAAATATCTCGAAACATTAACATATTTCAGAGTAAAGCTTCCACTTTCCACCTTTCATAGATTGTAACTATACTGGTGTAAAGTCACAGTATGTTGCATTCCCTGCAGTCTGATGAAACCGTCATGCAATCAGTCCCAGTCTCAGAATTCCTGATTCATGTAGTGTGATATTTTACATTGTAACTTGATGCCACATTACTAGAATAATGGCTAACTTTGCAAATTGGCTGAGTTGTACAATGGTGGAATCAGATCTGAGTCTGCAGGAGTCCGCCAGGAGATTGCATCATAACAGGAAACGCATTTGATTAGCTAGCTGATTAAATACTTGAAAATGTGAGTGATAAAGTTTGTTGTTTATTTCTTTGTAATTTATTTATGAATATATAGAATTATGTAAATAAAATGACTTAACAGAATAAAATACCAACTTTTTTGTGAATTCAAGTCAAATCACATCACACCTCTGTTCAGTGAATGTAAACAAGATATAAAACAAGAACCAGAATAATGAGACAGGATATTATTCTTCTGTGTCTGATCTGGTAATTGTGTGGAAGACACGTAATAAAAATTAAATACATTTGACCTCACATTGTTTTTCTTTCATACTGATCTTTTGTTTAATAAGATTACAAAAATATGTCGGTCATTCTGTACAGAGAATTGTGAAGCGCAACAGTGACTGAACATGAAAGATTTGGCTATTTTATTGAGAGATGGCTCAGGAACTTATTTTCTCTATTGTGGGAAGCAACTTTCTATATTGCTTAACGTTGTTATTCAACTTTGTTTGCAATGATTGTGACACAAATTGTCTAAATACTTTGAGCCTTAAATGTAATAAAATACAACCAATGGACTCATAAAACCGAAAAAAATAAGCTTTTACCTCAATGTGCACATTGACCACTTTTGAACTTCCTACAAAAACAGATAAATGGTGTGTGTCAGAGGACTGTTATATGAATGTAAATGACCTATTGTTATACGTTTGAGTTCAAATGATCAGCGGCCCAAATTAGCCGAATTGATTATCTTCCATGGCAGCCAATGTGTCTTATCTGTGTTGTTGGGCTCTGTTGAAGTATCTATTGCATTCTATTAAAGGTGGGGTAGGTAATTTGGGAGAAACCAGCTCGAGTGCGCTAGGATTTGAAAATACAAAGCCGGAAAAAATCTGCCACTTCCTTACAGAGCCCCTCCTCCAACACACGCGCACATGACCAATGAGGGCACGAGAATGGAATATAACAAAAAGTGTATCTCGAGCCGGTTTCTCAAACCTACCTACCCCACCTTTAAGGAATGCAGTGCCATGAACATATCAGATCAAACATTTTTTTATCTCCCTTTTCACCATTAGTTCCATCTGCACAGCACTGTTACAACCCTACTCAGCTAATAAGCCCTTGCTAATGAGCCTAGAGATGATGTCCAGAAGGTGATCCCAGTGGTGGATCGATAGCTCACCATGAGGAGTCAGCACGGGGTTCATCATGACTCATGCTCAGTGCACCACTGGGAAAACCAAGCTCTCACTATGCAGGCCTGCTGCTTTCCATAAACACTGCTAATAGTCAGAAATTAGATTTCACGTTTTCATGGGATATTAATGCACCAAAGTTTTATTTTAACTTTGAATCCATAGCAAGTCAGACAGATAGAACTAAAGATAGGGCAACTAATCAATCAAAATCAATAGATAGAGGATCTACTCAAGAGCCGGCGAGAGGACAAACAGCTGACTGACGCCATTATTTTCAACTGTGGATGGATGGATGGGTGAATGAATGGATGGATACAGACATGTCACTGATGGATCTACATGCTTCTAACAGGGTAATAAGCATTGTAATCATGACCTTGGCTGGAGATTAAAACACACCCACAACTGTCTTTTCCCTTTTTGTCAAAGGTCATTCATTGCCAATTCCTACTTAGCTTACTTATACATAAGTAAAGAGCAGAATGGATCCTGTTTCTGTTGTTGTACAACAAAACAAAAGACAGGATTGATTAGACTAGAAAGAACATTGTATCAAAGGAAACAAAAAAAAACATGTGTATGCCAGTGTTTGCTGTAATATTGAGTTTTACATTTTTAAATCACTGCATGGTGCACCGTGCCAATGTCAAAGCTTTTATGTAAGTAACACTGTAAGCAGAAGAAGAATAAGGTCACTTTGTTCACATTAGCACAGCAAGAAAGAATATGAATAATTAATCATGTGCTTATAATACATGGATGTTTAAGACATATGTGCAACTGCATATTCAGACAGAACACCTTGGCTTTTTGACGCCTGTAAACTAAAAACTAAAAATATATCCAAACAAACAAAGCGAGGGAGTTTTGACATGTATACTATATGTTTTTTACTACACAAAACCTTTAACGTAAAACACATTTAGAGCTGGGGTTGGAAACATTTTAATAGAGTGTTAAAACCATGAAAAAACGCTGTGTGTTAAGGCAGTAGAGATCGTCTATCTGCATTTCCCAGATCCTGTAATCCTGGATTTAATAAACTGGCAGGGCCTCCTTCCACTTCAATACGCCTGGAATATCTCCACATGGAGGAGTCATTGAGATAATCTAATCCTATTGCCCAAATCATCATTAAAATCTCTTTAAAACTGAAAAAGCAGCATTTTAGGCTCCTCATCCCACCTCAACAGTCGAACCAAGACACCCTGCCAGGAGAATTTGATTTTTCATGCAAGCCAAAGCGAAAAGCCACATTGAGACAAAAGAACATAGATTATTTTTCCATTTGTTTACCTTAATACAACTTTCAATAGTTCATGATTTCTTATAGTATGATTTATCTCAGTTTAGCCACAAGGAATTATGAGAATGTGGTTCTTTATTTTTATTTAATGTCACAAAAGCTCTAAAGCGTTGCAGAATTAATTCCATGCAGCAGTGTAAAACGAATATATATTTTACACCTGTAAACATATATAAATAATGAGCATAATGAGTATTACTTTTGTATATGGCCTTATCCATTTAAGCAATCGCTACACTGATGAATGAAAAGTGATCCAAAGAGAATCGAATATATTTCAAGATGTCTGCACTGGCTAATGATTTCAGATGTGAAGACACGATCAATAAACTGCATGCTGGCTCAAATGTTAAATCACAGTATGCCCTTAATCAGTTTCACACAACATGGAAAAGGTCATGTCAGAGAGCATCAATCCATTGTTGACAGGCATTATGTAGAATAAACACGCAGACCAGGATCACCGTTATTTCAACATTTCTTTCAGTTTTGGGTTACACTTTGGTTAAAATTACAAGACATACGGACTCTAGTAAGGAAGGATGATGTAGGTTGCATCTCATATAAATGTTATATCTGGTGTGTGAGGTTCAAATGCTGCCCACTCAGTTTGTTTTCTCTGATCCTTAACACTTCATTTTCTCTGATATACATTTAAGCCGAGGTCATTTTTGCATTCATTGTGAGCCATTTTTATACATCATACATAATTCAAAAATAGCTTCAGGTGGTTCTTTTCCTGGAAGGAAATTAGTTTTGAGCTAATTAATGATGTCCTATGGCTCAGTAATTAGGGATCTGCATCTTATTGCAACTAAGTTCTGATGACTTACAAGAAGTGTAAATGAGGACAAAAATGAATCAACACAACATCAAAATTGGCTTCCTAAAAGATGAGCTGCTGTTCTGTTGTCCAAAATGTTAGATATTACAGATTTCAGATATCACATTTTAGGCACTAGATCCAATTTCACAAAAGGAAAAATAAGATCCAGTGTTTTTGGGGGCATGACCAATACTAGTAGCCTAACTCATAATATCAATGGTCTGGGCCCAGGAGTTCAAAAACTTTTAATCCCTATCTGATCAGATCAGATTTGAATTTTGGGTAGTTCAAAACCAAAAAACAGGATTAGGATCACTTTGATATCCGATCAGATCAGGAAATCCAATCCAAGCTTTAATCTGGATCAAATCTTCAAAATGGGTAGTTCAAACCGACAACACAGGATTGGGATCATTTTGATCCCAAAAGACTGGCTTATCCTGACCCCACGAGAGGGGTGGATTTCCAGTGGATTACCAGAGCAAAATGTACTGTACAATTTATTTAAAAATATGTTTCAATATAAATAAGATGGCAAAGTTTCTTAACTGACATAATACACAATTTTTAGCCTTCATGGCAAATCAATTGAATTTTTCACTTTTTGGTCACGTTTGTGGTGGCCTATTTTGTTTTCAACCAAATGTTGATGACATAAATGTTCATGCTCATTAAAGTATCACAACAAAGATTGTCAATCACAAATGTAATTTAGATTAAAGGAAAAATATCTTCAACAAAAAAAAAGTCCATCGTCTGTCATCACCTTCAAAATTAATTGCGGACAATAGATGTCTCTGCAATGTGGTCTCTTGACTTCCTTGTATTATTCTTCATGTCCACTAGATGGATATCGGTAGGATTAAAGCACTGATATTCAGGATCTAGTAATCTTGAAAAGTCGTAATCTGGATCAGGGTGATTTTATCCTGAATTGCTTTGAACTACAGGGACAAAATTTGGCCGACTTGTCTGATCCTGGATCACAAAAAATGGGATTTCAATTGGGATCTGATTGAGATTAAAAGTTTTGAACTCCTGGGCCCAGAAGACTAAAAGTTTGAATATGAACAAATTTGAGGGGCTTCGAGTTAGACAAAGGTGATCATACTACAGCTCGTTATGTATTAAATAATACATGTTAGTCTTATTTCAAAGTAATACTTCCCTTTACTATATCTTCTTGAGTGATGTATAATAATGTACAGCCTTAAGATGTGTTTCTATACATTTGGTGAAATATATTTTTTCAATGATGCACAGAGCTTGTTTTTTTTCTCCAGATCTTGACAACATATCATCACTCTTATAGTCGTTAAAAAAGACTAGCATCACCCATTTATCTATTTTGGCTACTATCTATTTGTTTGATATTGTTTTCACCATGAGGACTGAAGGAAGGATGCTTGCCCTCATACGGGACGTGGAGGAGCTCATCCGCTCAATCTGACAGCCGCGGAGCGTAGTGCGAGACACGATCAATTAGATGGAGACAACACAACAGATAATATCACCTCCTCATTCAAGAGCTAATGATAGATGGGGTCTGGAACAATGGGCTCATTTATGCATTTACATGAAGTAGTTAACACTTTGTATTCAAATTGGGCGCTTAAATCAACAATTCAAGCGGCCAGTGTTTTTCTTTCTGGTGGCGATGTAGACGGAGGAGAAAATGAAAATGTTATTCACTTCAATTCTGATAGCAACGCATTCCTTGACATAGTAAATATAATAATATTACCAAAACCCTTTTAGTAACATAATATATTACTTTGCACTCTAAAACTGTTTCTTATTTGCAAACTGTGTTCACTGCATTTTATACACGTAAATATCATACGCAGTCAAAAATGTAGAAAACATTATATAGTTGCTCTTACAATTTTTAATGAATACAAAACCTGTTTAGCCATTCTTCTTCTTCAGTGCAGAACTAATGCAGTAAAACAATAACCATGGTTACAACTGAGAATACAATACGGCCATGAGCCTTGAGTCAATTATCTGAATAACAGGTGCAGAGCTGTGGGTCTAACTGGTAAAGGTTTAAAGTAGAACAAATTGTAAAAGTGTAAAGGGTGTATTCATGGATACAGAGTCTTTCTGTCAGTTGTGGTAATGCTCTTAATAATTTTGGTCTTAAAGGATAGGTTTCATTTTTTTCTCAGTGTAGAAAAGTCAACTTTATTGAGTTATTCCTTGCTTTTTGCAGGATAAAAGAGTTGCATCTGTCAATGCCGCCTGTGAAACATTACCTTTATAGAGATTGAAAAAGTGGGCGGTCGAATCCAGGATCATTGCAAAGCAAAATACATTCAAAGGTTTAACCTTAGCTTATAGGAGGCTAAAGTCTTGGAATAATCTATATCTATATTTCAACTATTATAATTATTATTGTATTATATTGTGTATCCTTTTTGTGTCAAACCCTTAATTCCGGTATGGTTAGAGTAGGGTTGGCAAACGGTGGAAGCTTTTTCTTTACAGAAATAAAACCTCTTTCAGCACACATCTAGTGTGGAGACAATGCAGTTGAATGCATTAAAGTCAAAGTAATAACAGCAGTAAAAAAAAGCCAACCACATGCTAAACGCGCCGCAGAGAATCTGTGCCAAAGCAAAGGTGAGTTCTAGCATCGCCGTTTTACTGCAGATTGCCTGTGAGGAGGTGAAGTACAGACAATTTACTCGCTTCTCCAACGCCTGATGTGAGCTTTATAGATGGCAGCCACCTCAGGATGGATGCTGTTTCAAAGATGACAGCTCATCACCATGAGTGACAAGTGTTGCGGTTGAAAATGACCAACTGCGGTGGAGGGGAGCAGGACAAACATCACACTTCCTGCCTGAGGGCATTCAAGTTGAATTTGTTTGTAAATCAGAAGAAATGTTATCATTAATAAACAAGATTTCTCATTTCGAACATAATCCCTACATAGGTGTGTGACCTTTACATGTAAAGTACAGCATTCAAATAGAAAGGTCCTGGAACACATAACCAAAAAATACTTGTTTATCCTCTCAAATAACAAAAAAATGTGAAAGCCAAGAAAAAGGTTTGACAATGTCAATGCAAGTTAGTGAAGGATGTCTAAAAGCGGCAAAAAACAAGAGGAGTAATTTATTGTACCGAAGTAGTTTTATACATTTAGTATTCAATAAGACTGGAGAAACTCTATTTCCAGATCAGCCTTTATTTACATGTCTCCACCTTTACATGTTGCACTGCAGCTTTTTAAAGATGGATCCTTGCAGAGCAGACCTGTAAGCCATTCTGTTGCCTCCCAACTAAATGTTCTTAGTGAATTTAAGCTCCCTCTCATAAGTATTGAATGTGTTTAGGTGTTTTATTGTAAGAGGTAACAATGTGGTCTCTATTCTCAGATTTAAAAATGCAGTGCCATATTTCGCTTTGTGAGTTGGCTTTCTGAACCACACATAATGAACTATCTGTAAGAATAAGAGCTGCGTTCATGTCAGAGCAAAATTGCCAGCATGGCCTACAGCGAGCCAAAGCAGCACACACAATTCTCTCTAACATAAACTATAGTTATATATAAAAATGTGGTAATGTATAGTGTTTAAGAGCAGGGTGTTCTGATATTCGTTCACAGTAGCTATAGGTAGGAACAACAATAACTTAATATTAGCTGTTTTTACTCATCCTGATAACACTGAGATCACCGTTTGTAGTTCAAATTGTTCTTCTAACGGTGGTTGTTTTTGCTTGTGGAGCCAGATCACTAAATTAAATATATATTACTGGTGATGCACTATTTTCTTTTAAATATTCATTTTGGAAGCTCTAGGGAAAACAGGAAGCAATGAGTCTTTGCAATATGAAAATGCTGGATAGGGGGGGTGTCACATCATAAAGGTGATAATGTGTCAGTGTTATGTTCAAACCTAGTTTGTGCTGACTCCAAGCGGCCAAAAACATGTTACTTGATGCTTGTTTGATTCAAATGTAATAACATGTATATGTATTTACTTTGCCCTATACATAATTGAATATCAATACAATTATGTTTCATGAAAATGCTTGTTTTTTAACCTTTATTAGTAGTAAATGTCCTATTTTTCTGTTATAATTTAAATAATACGCAGTTCAGTCGCTGCAGTGTGTGTGGTATTGCCATTGTATAAGAAGTATGTTTTCCAACAACATGTGGGCATTAATAAAGCAAACATGCCACAGAAATAAATGAACCCACTCATATGAATCCATTCATATATGGAATCAGTAGGGTTGTATTCTCATGCAGTGTTTATGAACATAACTGCGACACAGCTGACACGACTGCAGTGATTCATCATGAAATTATTTTCTGTCCGTACAATTATTTATGTGTTTTAATAATGAATAAAGGGAAATGTGTCAGGTTGAGATATGGTCCTAGGTCCCAAATCTTTAAGTTGCAGTTTTATACACTTTGGACTTTATTGAGACCATAAGTTCAGTCATGAAAAAAAGACCAAAGCTACATTTGTACCCAACCCCCTTTGTAGGAAAAGATGCACAGCCTCATGCCAGATGCAATTCATATTCATCACTTCAACACTTGAGGTGACGAATGTGATGTCTCTGATTTACGTCCACACAACTCCCCTCACTAATGGCATGCTTGAGGATGACAACGATCAAAGTTACAATCCCAGGGTGAAGAGATAACATGGTAAACCATTTCTCCATGTACATAAATGACTGGTGTTGAATTGTGTTTTGGGACACGCATAACCAGGTTTGCAGACCCTTGAGGGTTGTGAGACTTCTCTTGGAGAGAAAGCAACAAGGTGGGTAAAAGACATCTAATAGTGTGAGGATTCAGATTGAAAAGGTGTGAGGCAACATATCGTAATATATTTCTTAGGGAACCATCTCCTTATAATACAAGTCACAACATTATTGCAGTTGGTCTGTGTGGGTTTCCTTGTAAGATAGGAACACTGTGTGCACCTTTGGAGCTTTGATTCGTCCCCCACTCCACCCTGGTCACATTTCATGGGGATTTTTAGACTGAATCAAATCCAGACCTTTATATTGCACACCTTTCAAACTCACTACACCAGGTTCCCAGTGACACATGTCAGTGTTTTACCTGTTTTCTCAATTCTTTTTTTCTGGGTGGCACACAATTTAACATGGTGCAATAGATATCTTTAAAAATACTATCATCTCAAGTGGGCTTACTGGCCAGATTTATGAAAATCAAAACACATTGGTGGTGCTGCTCTTATGTAATGTGTGATTGCATCTGTGAAATGAACATCTGATTTATTATTGAACTTCTTATTACCTGTATGTTACAAGTCAAGCCGCACTTTCAAAGGTCCAGTTTGCTCGGATATCAAAATACAGAAGATGTGAGGTTGTCATAATGAGAAACACAAATATTTACCAACGCTGCAAACACTGCCTGATCTAAGATGTTGATGACTAAATTCAAATATAGCAAAAACAGGATGACTTTGGTGATATCTTGAATTTTCTCTAGCATGTTTATACTTTATTTTTAATGAAAATGTCTCAACAAATATTGGATCGATTGTCATTCAACATGGCTGGGACTTCAGTAAGGCAAGGCAAGGCAATGAAAGGCAAGGCAAGTTTATTTATAGAGCACTTTTCAACAGGCAATTCAAAGTGCTTTACAAAAATGAAAGACATTAAGAGCATAAAACACATTAGAAACATTTAAAAAGCAAAGATAATAAAAAATGAATAACACCGGTATATGAATAAAAGTAACAGTGCAGTGTAAGATGTGAATAGATATCAGGGGCCGTATTCACAAAGCATTTTATCTTACCGCTAGGAGTGCTCCTAACTCGCTCTAAAACATTTTACGTAGGAGTTTTTTCTTAAAAGTTATTCACAAAGCCGCTGAGACCTACTCATACTAAGGATAAATCACTAAGAGTGAACTAAGAGTGACGCGCCGTTGCTATGGATTACGTCGATTCTCGTGCATGAGTTTAGAAGCGGTCAGTACGGTGATTGGTTGTTCAGAGCAGGCGGTCTCGGTGAAACTCATCCGCAACATCCCACAAACGAGCCCACTAAAACAAAGAAATAGCCTAGGCTAGAAATGTATTCCTATCAAATAGTTATGGACAGTGCAGTTAGCAGAATACACGCATGATGACAAGTTTGTGCAGACCACGATAATGACGTTGTATATGCACGTTAAAGAGAGAGAGCAAACAATAAAAATACGTAAATTGCATTAAATCAAGGAGGCAATTAAAAGCACCCTGCAAACTATTATCCAATGAGCATATTTCCAGCACTTAAACACTTTCAATAACAGCCCATACCGCCGTTCAAGTCCCCCTATNATTGCTGAAAAAGCTCCAAGGCTGGTGTTCTTTAAGGGAGTTGATTGCATGCACTCTATTTGGAGTTAATTACAATTCCGGTTTTAGTGTGCCTTTTTTCTTCAGAAAAAAGGCACACTAAAACCGGAATTGTAATTAACTCCAAATAGAGTGCATGCAATCAACTCCCTTAAAGAACACCAGCCTTGGAGCTTTTTCAGCAATGCAAGTGTTAAAAGAACACCCAAATCAACACTTATCAACTCGAAATAATTGACACTGAAAAATCAACACTATTTCACACCACAGAATTTGCTGTGCACACACACAAACACAGTACACCTGAGACTGTTACAATGAAGGGGGGGGGGGACCTATGCTCTTCTAGGGGGATCCTCACCTCCTCTAGGGGGGTCCGGGGGCATGCTCCCCCGGGACGATTTGTTTTAAAACATTGAAGTTAAAAGCATCAATTTGGTGCACTTTGAGAGCAAACTTAAGATATATGGATACATCTTTCAACACCCATTTGAAACAGAACTGTAAACAGATTTTCTTTTTCTTTATGGGTATTTTACAAATCACTCCCCTGTGACTGTGTAATGTAAGGTAAGGTAGCTTCTAGCTTCATGTGGAACACTGACAGTAAGTCAACATTTTCCAGAGAGTTTTCTTTGAAATCACCAGGTAACGCTAAAAAACACAACATTAGCCTACATATTGTATGACAAAGTGTTAATTTAATATCTCAGAAGTATACGATAAACTTTATCGTATACTTCCATTGTTATTAACCTTATTAAAAGACATGAAACAGTTGCAGGTTCTGTAACTTTGCATAGTAGCCTACAATACAACACAATATTCTGGTGTATGTGTAGGTCGGCTCTGCCTACCACCTCCAGGTCCCCGCGCCTCCTCCAACATGTGTCTACCCAGTGATGTGCTGTGTGCGCATTACTGTGGATGCATAAATGCAGAGGACAGTGCGCGCCCTGGATGCGAGCAGCTGAAGTCGCAGCTTCTCCCCCCCCCATGTTCTGCCCTGCCCTGTGCCGTGCTGCGCGTCTCTCCGTTTCATTTCTCCTTCCTCACGCCGACACGAACACAGAGCTGCTGTGTGTGCGGGAGAAGTTGTTTGCACAGAGAGCACCTGGTAGAAACTGTTCCCTCCAAACGGATTGGTTCTAGTTGGGAGCAATCGGACTCACCGGGGTCTTTTTATTTTTTCCAGGGGAAGAACAGACGAAGCGATTGCAATGTGGTGGACGTACCAGTATGTCAAGTGAGGAGTGATTTCTATTTTTTGTTTTTAATGAACATCTGACATCCTCCCCACCGGAGACATCTTTCAGTCAGACCTTTTCGGATTTCTTTTTTTTTTCTTTGTGACGGATATTTCCCTGTGAAACATTATCAAGGATTTCACTGATGTATGCGATGTGGAGGCTGCAAGTCGCCTTATGTACTCTGTCGGTGCTGTCCCTGTCATCTGCTGGAGAAAGCAAAGCGCGGAGCTGTAGCGAGGCACGGCAAGCTTATACCGCTAAAGGATTCAGCCTCGTCAATGTGCCTCATCAGGAAATATCAGGTAGGACATGACATCGGTGCTTTTCTTCCCCCTCGTGTCTTGTTTCCCCCCGAAAATAAAAGCATTTGATCATGATGACCACACAACCTGAACTAACTGATCTCCCGCAAGCATTTGAGGATTTAACTCACCCTGTAACCAAGATCCTCTTTTATCAGAAGATCCAAACAGTCTCAAGTGTGAGTCTGTTTTTGCAAAATGTACATTCAGTGGTTATGTTTTAGGACGTATTTCAAGTATATGAACAATCAAAGTAACTGCAATAGAATATAACTCTATGAGCTTTTTAAAGGTCAGTATGATCCACTCCTGGTCCACTACCTATGTAGAGTCACAGCAAGTTGCATTTTATAGCCACTAAGTAAGTAGACATCAAGCACTGGATTGACAAATCAGTATGAAGTTCAAATAATTATCCTGTAATATTGCTTACTAGGTATCCATATATCCATTCTCATATGTTTAATATTTGTATTTAGGTGTTTTAACTGTAACACTTTAGAGGCCAAACTGAAAGTGCTAATAGCCCATAAACTTAATTTGCACTTTCACAGATAAAACCCACATTACTTTTCACCATAACAAATTATTATTCCTTTCCTCAAATAAGTGGGTTTACCAAGAGGTTATTCATTGATCAATAGTCCATTAAACATCAGGATTAACAGCCCAAGAGTAACATGTGGGATCTATGTAATTTACTTTAAACATCATTCCTAATTAATGCTGCTTAAATAGAGACAGTGGAATATTTACTTAGTGACAAATAATGCAACCTCAGTAGATATGTTTTGGAAGTAGCTTCATACCTGTTGCACGCATTCAACAGAAGATCATGGAGCTTGTTATGTGGTGCTTGGCTAAAGAGTGAGTGCTGTTTACCAGTAGGGGGCTGTATGCACTCAGCACAAAATACTCCTTTTGCTGAGGGTTTCTTTTTCCTTATTCTTCTTCTTTTCGATATTCCTCAAGGCTAAAGCTTAGGTTTTAATTCATGTGCTTTGGTACAGCAGAGATATGGGGTTTTATTATCTCTTGTGTGGTGGTAATCACATTTATGGTCAAAGCAGGAAAGCAGATTAGTCAGTAAACATAGTCAGCTTCATGAGAGGGAAAGCAGAGAGGCCTGAAGTTAATCCTTCTTTTGCCTGTTAGTCAAAATAGAGATACTGAATTGGTAATGGCAGTATCAGACAGTAATGATCATAGAGCTGCCTTATGTGCTTTAACAGGGTTTTGGCTTGATGGGAATCTGATAGTTTTGTTACTGATTGAGCATGTGTGTGTTCCTCGCATTGCGAATACATCACACACCAATTTCAAGTCCATGTAGCACATTTTCAATGTCGTGCCATATTGAATAGTAAGACCTTTTTACACAATGTTGCTGTAAGTTGCTATAATGTAGACACAAATATGACGATTTGTAAGCTCAGAAAATTCAGACGAGAACAGGATCTTCATCAGAAACAATACAAACTTTGTAGCATACTTGTTCTGCTCCGGAAGCACCGTACTGTATATTCAGCCTCACCTCAGAGGGAGACATTTCAGCCGTCTACTCAAATATAAACACATATACTGTTGTAAGAGCTGAAATGTTCAGAGGCTTTCTAATCACTTACATGATATGCTTTCAAACTAGTGCTCCTGTTCTGTTATTTTCACATCATTTGTTTCATGATTTGACAGTGTACAGGCTACACAGACACAGCAGATTCTGACATTGTCCTTTTTCCTTTTGGTCATCAGTGTTGTAAAGTGGTGCTTTGTTTTTTAATCCAACTTTGTAAGTTGGATTGTAAGATAACCAACCCATAATATGTTCAAGCATTGCAGGATGTCTTCTCTGAAAGGAATGATAATTAAGAGTCCCCTGATGTACTGGAACATGCACATGGTTTATTTCACAATTGTTGCTTTGTATTTGGATTATGTTTTGATCCCATTTGATTATTTCAACGTTTGTTCAAGATTTTGGCCTTAACTTAGGCAGCTGTTTTTATTTAGTTTAATCATTCTTATTTGAGTAAAACAATGTAGCATTCCAGTATTTGAGCACAGTGAGTTCTTTTTTGGCCTTCACCCCTCGGGAGCACTGAACGGGTTTTATTTATCAACGCAATAACTCAGAATGTGTCAGACAATCTTTTCACAATTATTTGGAAATACTTTCACATTTTTATAACACTATGTCATTTTTTTTTTATCTGTCTTTCTTGTGTAACATTTGTCTACTTGGACCAGCGACTTGAAGTCAAAGACAGAGGTCTGCTGGCCATTATAGACCAACATGTTTTTCGGGGCAGTGATCAAATCCTAACTACAATGAAGTACAGCCTCTACACTGTGTGTAATTAAATCTTGTTGCCTCCAAATAACCTTGCATAAATACAACAGAAGTTAGATATACGGCCTCAAGAGATGCTAGTAAAAACACTCAATTATGCCTAATTAGCTATGCTAATACGAACGTGTGGAGAGCTTCCTGTACAGCGTTAGCATTCATCACTCCTTCATGTAATGCTATCGCTCTGCCTCCAGATACTAAACACGGTTTAGTCCCTCTGCAGAGGTGGCCATACCTCAGGTTGAAAAGCTCCCATTTGCATAAACACATTTTTAAGACAGCAGCTGACAAGCAAAGCTTATTAAAGGGACAACACACAAAGATGTTAGTTTGACCATACAGTATGAAAATATATTAGACAAATGATTAAACCCAATGTATAACTTGAATTTAACATAAATCTCAAAAAACTTAAATAAAATCAATAATTATTCTAATGATTCCTTTAGAAAATCCCGTATTATTAATGTGTGTTTGTTGATGGAATTCTCAATAGAAGTTTTTTCCATTCACTTTTGAATAAGCATATTTGCACAGCTACTATCTAAACTCTTCAGGCCATCAATTATTGAATTGTAACAGTGTCTGAATATGTCTCACGGGCTCCATAAAACGTATCCAGATAATAAAGTACCTGGTAAACCATCAGAGCAGAAACCCCACATTGATCTTTTTAAGGATTACACCAGGAGGCTAGGTCATTTCTGTATGCTCTCTTTTTTATCTAATGTTGTTGTTGGAAGACGGATGTTAATCGAAAAACATAACCACCAAATGTGTTCTTCTTTTCAGTCATAGGGTGGCAGGGCTTAAAATAAACCTTCACAATCACACGTTGGTAGAAATCAGAAACATTCAGTGTACAGTCTTCCGCTGCATTGAGACAAGTCAGATTGCCGCGTGTGGTTTCACCGTGAAGAGATGTGCTGCACGCTCAGCAGTAGAACACTTCTGTCAGACTCGCTGCTGTGCTTGGCAAATTGTTATCAAACATAGTTTATTCTGGGATTGGAATAACTCTTTGGCACGGATGCAGACATACTGTAATTGGTGAAGTTAGCTGACTGGGTTAGAGGTCAACCATACTGTCCACTTAATTGATTAAAGAGTGCTACTTTCTCTTTTTGCCTAAGGACTTTTTAATGCCTCAGATGGTTTATATTACAGGATTGGTGGGAGGTAGAGGCCAGTAAGAAAAATTGTACATAGCTTTAGACTAGATTTCACTCAGTTAGTGTTGGAAGAATAGAGTGCTGGTGCTGAAACACACTGCTGAAAATGTCTATAACTGGCTGGTGGACAGCTTCATTAAAGCCCTTCCAGGACGAGCGTATGATTCCTCCACTCTTGTGTTGTCAATGTACCATCGCCTGCCTGGTGTTTTACACAGCAGTCAGCCAACAAAACAGCCTGCCTGTGAAGATCACCCCTCGTGTGCATGTGTCAGACGTTAGTTATAGTGTCATGCACACAATGCTGCCTGATTGTCAGCCCTTTGTTCATAAACACAACGGCTCCTGAATGCTTCAGTCAGTCCCTTCCAGGGAGCTCTTGCTCCGAGGCTTTGCTGTTAATATCAACATCTACTTACAGAGAGCGCTCGGGATTCTCATGGGTGGACTCAGCTCTTTGCTTCGTCTTTGAAACAAAATCACTTGATGTGCTGCTGTTCCCATTTATGCCGTGCCCGCGTCTTATATTTCCTTTCTCAAGAATAACAATTACCTTTGGGGTTCATGTACTTTAAAGAATATTATTTGATTTCTCTTTAACAGAACAGTTATTAACTGTTACACACCCTGAATACATTGTCCTCTTGTGAATTCCTGCAAGTCAACCCTCTGCTTGCTTATCACTGTGATCAGCGTTTTGCTGGTGGTAACTTGCATGCAGTTCAACAATTATCATGAACAGAACCCAGATACGGGAAATCTTTGCTGTTTGTACTGTTAATGTCTGTATGTGGCACTATTAATGTTGAGTTGTTTCTTGACACAGACATTACTGCAGCTTTTAAAAGAAAAATCTTACAATAATTATTTAAATTTGAGAGTAATATTATTTCAAGGCTTCCTAAAATATACTTTATACTCAATTAAAACTTTAAAAAAAAATAATCTTCAAACATATTTGTTTTTTAAAGCGAGGTTAAAGACCATTTTGTTTAATCTGAAGTACAAGTTGAGGGCCTTAATTGGTTGAACTTGTACATTATTTAAGTCTAAGTAAAGTTTATTATTATGAGCTCCCTTAAGATTATGTTGAAGAAATCAGCATTTCTGGTTTGAAGCTACTTAGCAATAAACTATACAGTACACATCTAAAAGCTGTCTCCTCATTTCTGTCAGGAATTGATAATGAAACTATATGACATAAGAAATCTATAGATGGTCTATGGGTTGTTTAGGTGTTTTGCATGTTTGCAAAATAATGTAATTAATAGTCTGTTTGTTGCACTGATTCATTTGAATACACTTTACATGCAGGGTTGGTATGCAAAATACATTAGGGAGTTGAATTTAGATGTGTTGGCAGCCAGATGCCTAATCACTATATAATGGAATGACATGAGACCTTTAGTGAAAGTGTGGGAATACCACTCTAAAAGCCCTTGCCTAGCAAATATTCATATAAAAATTCTGTAGGGCATTTTTTTCCAAAGCCCATTAAGATGCTCTTGGCTCTGCCAAATTGGAAATAAGTCTCTTGCCAGCCTGTATACATCTTCAGAGAGAACCGTTAATGAGATGTGAGGGAGGTGTGTGTGTGTGTGTGTGTGTGTGTGTGTGTGTGTGTGTGTGTGTGTGTGTGTGTGTGTGTGTGTGTGTGTGTGTGTGTGTGTGTGTGTGTGTGTGTGTGTGTGTGTGTGTGTGTGTGTGTGTGTGTGTGTGTGTGTGTGTGTGTGTGTGTGTGTGTGTGCGCGCCACAGTTTGGCCTCACTTTGCTGATTATTATTTATTTTGCATCTCTATATTGTGAAAGAAAATGACAAAAGTGTTATATGCATGACACATCTAAATGTGTTTCAATGTGAATCAACCAGCTGTTACCTTTTGTCAAATTTGGTAAATGAAAATATCTGACAGTTGTTTTGACCTGAAGAATGTGTCAATCCTCTGCAGACGCTCCTGCCTGAGATACATATGGTCTGCAGGCTCCTGGCAGCCCTCAGCACCATGTATGGTGTGAAAAGCCTCCGCTCTTGTAGGAGACTGCTATTGCACTTTTTCCTGTTTTTAATCAACTGGCCTACATCAGTAATGGAGGGTAGGATTAAGGATCTCTACCTTATCACGCCATGAGAGGAACTGGAAAATAACAGCAAGGAGTCTATGGATGGAAGTGATTGTACATTATGTTGAGGGATTAGAATTTAGAGCACAGGAAATAGGAAAGAAAATAAACAAATGTACCCAGTAAGCCCAGAGCATAAAGGCATGGAGAGCATCCTTGAGTAACCATGTGTTGAAAATGACTTGAGCGGTAACTCTGTGAGGAATACAAGAGGGAGCCAGGTAGAATGTAATCCATCTGAACTTTAGGGATTAGTGGTCTGACTCGCTGTTTTTGTTGCACAGAAGTATTTGATACATGCTGCCTTTTATACCGGTTTCTACAAAAGGAGAAGAGAGGCAATTCGACTGGGCTTATCTAGTAAATACAGTAGTTAAAGAAAAATACATCAGAGGAGCTAACAGAAGGAAAAGTCACATGTGATAATGCTCTGCTGGTAGAAGTGATTCCCTGAGGATTGCTGTGTCAGAAGGTGATGGTGGTGTGCAGGGGGCTGGGGGGCACATTGTCACTTCATTGTCGATATGTGAGAATAGTTGGTATATTAATGATTACAGGTCAGCCTGCATTCTAATGTGTATGTAAGGGAGACCCTTCGGATTGACCTTATGCCATTTACAGCTACTTTTGACTACACAGACAACACTAATCACTTATATTTTTACATTCTAGCCAAGAGGGTGTTTGTGGTTTTCCTAGTACCATTATATATTACGTATGTTAGCAAACCAAGGCGTTCTTTATGGTTATGGTCTTTCTGTTTGCCCACAGAGACGTCTTGCCTCCAGAGGTTAGTCTCTGAATAGAAGTCCCAAGCTTGACACCGCTGATAGGGCTCAGAGAGATGAGCACCACACAGTGCTTTTGGGAAAACCCACAGGGGTATGTCATATCGAGGTGTCAAGGATGCAAATCCATTTCACACTGGGGACTTTTTGTTTTTGTTTTTCAGACACAGTCAAGTACACATGGCTGAGGTAATTTGCTAAATAAGCCGCCCCTCAGAGATTTAGAAGTAAACAAGCATTAAGCAAAGATAAACATGGCTTGCCAAACTTGTCATGGAAACATCAGACTCTGTCAACAAACGTAGACAACGGTGTGGCAGTGGCATTACACATTTGACAATGACACTGTTGTTGTGTTTAAGAAACATTGAAGGTTGACAGTTGCTACCCCTTAAAAGGCCTCTGTGGTGGTTTCACGGTTGCGAAACCACAGGGGTGCTTTTGATGTATCAAAATCAATAGTGCAGAGGCTCGAACATGCAGACATTTTTTTGTACAAACAAAACCACAGCAGTACATCAAGGGCTAACTTTAAGGCCTATGAATATCGTTCATGACTCTAAATATAGTTATACCTTTAGTTGTGAAGCAGAACATTCAATATTGGGATAGAGTAACATTTCTCACTCTTACCAGTTTTAATTAAAATTAGGAGGAAAATGCATCTGAAAAACATACAAAAAAACCAAACAAAGTCAACCTTTATGTAAGGTCCTGTGGTAAATGGCTGGTTTCCCTTAAACAGTTTGGCACTCTGTAGTTTTAACCAATCTCCAATTTTTCTGCAGAAGTAAATAATGCATTTGTCGGCAACCTTTTGACACTCTTAAACTACAGGGCCATGTTCATAGAAATGTATTCCAGTGCAAAATTGTCACTACGTTTAGAGAAAAAACTAGTTGTGTGACAAATGGATTCATAGACATCCCTGTTCTGTTTGGCATCAATTTATTCAAGTTTGGCTTCATTCAGGGGATCCATTTGTTATATATATTTTTGTAGTTTTCTTATTCTATGAACTGAGTAAGTACATTCATTTTGTCCTTTAGACGGAAGTGACATTGCCTTGTACTTCACAACCCAAAGTATAAGTCTCATCTTCTCCAGTGTAGGCAGAGCCACACCTAGAAAGTGAGACTCCTTGTGGCTGTCATGCTTCTTGATGGTTAGAGACGTAGAGATCCGGTTACTGCACATCATCTCTTGTGGTCATAGCCTAGGATTCATAGAACCATAGATACACATTGTGTATTGGGGCATATGAATGCATTTGCTGACGCTGGGTGTGTAAATGGGAAATATTTATGGGAAAGTTATTTACATAGTATCTACCCTAACAGACTATTTTCATAACTGGAATATGGATCTTAATTTTAATACAGTGTGCATGTAGCATCACTGGATTTAGGCATTTCTGGCTCTGATACTGTGTGGGTGCTTCTGTGTTATCTTTTGCCTTGTAATAGTAGAAGTTCAGTAAGGGTTCAGTTTAGGAGATTCAGAGATACAGAGAACATGGGCTTTGTGCTCTCAGTAAGCTGCCTGTATAAAGTTGTGTGTTACTACTGATTCTCTCATTTCTAATCAGATGAGATGTAAGTCATAATAACATTCATCAATAGGAAAACTATTCCAACTCAATTTACTGTGTGCTTCACAGTAGGAATGTTTACCTAAACTGAGCAATCACTAAAGTTACATTCAAGTCCAATAATGTCCTGACAGCAGGGTTGCAGTGGGCGCAACAAGAGAGTTCCTACTGCATGACTGGCTCTCTCAAGTGAATAAAGAAAAATGGCTCCCCAAGTAAGAAGAAAAAAATCACACCTCAGTGCCAACCTTGCAACACCCCTAAAAGTAAACAGATTTTGGCACAATATGTTTTCAAAGAGCCGTAGTTGTTAGCCAGGACGAGACAAACACAAAACGCATGTTGTTCTAGTTATAAATTAGGACATTTATACTGATTACATGAGTTCATGACCCAGTTTAGTGTGATCTGGTTGGCGGCTTTGAGGCGGAGTGACTAATTGGAGATCGTTATTATTTTTTATGTTAATGCTAAAAATGCAGAGGGCTGATCTTAACCCTAGGTCACATTGCTGGGCTTTAATTATAACATTAAACAATGCCTTGGGGGGTTTAATGACACTCCTGCATGTTTCAGAGGTCTGCCCTTTGTTCCTTCACACTGTGTCGCCTCATTTCCCTTTTTCTCTGGTTTAGGCGCTGTGATCCTTTTTACTCAGTAATCTGTGTGGGCAAAAATGATTTGATGATGATTGATTCTTTTATCGACTCAAATAAAACATAACCAACACAATATGATGGAGAAAAGGGCAAAAGCGGTGGACAGAATTCAAATAGAAAATGCTTATTTAGATGCTGGATGAGCTTGAACAATGTGTGCAGCATTTAATTACAGGGTTAATTTTGCTTGTAGGAGGACCTCTAGAACTAAAGAAGAACAGCGGGATGACCCAACTGTTCATTTAAATCACCTATCCTTGTGAGATGAAAGCATAGAGCGAACTTGCAGGAAAATATATCCAGGCTCACTAGGCTCACACCACTGACTTGAATGAGGCCACATAGTGCATCTCCAGGGAGCAACGCTGTCATGGAAAATGTGACAAGCTCATATAACCTTAATATCTGAAGAGGAGTCTTTCTGAGGATCTCGATGAGGCTTGAGAAAGAATATTTTCATACCTCAGAGGGCCAGTTCTATAAATCCAAGGCCCGTTGCCAAGGAGTTGCAAGGGTTATTGAAATGGATGGGTTAATGAGCCAGGTGTTTACATCTTTTGGCCCCCTGAATTTCTTCATGTGTGAAATGAAACATCTGCCATTGTGATGCTTCTTGGCGAGTCCTCGTTCTTTGGCTCCTGCAGGGTGCTAGAATCTGAAAAGAAGCCAGCCTCGTCCCCTGCTCCAAGAACCCCGCTGTTTCCTGTCCCCTGTGTAAGCTGCTGGTAAATGAGTGGGCTGGTCATCTCGCACCCTGGGGCTCTACCTCGGGCTCTTCAGACCACCAGCTGTTGTGTTTGGTATGAATCATGCACCATGCTGAATCCAGAGCACGAGAGCAAGGCTTTAACCTCTCCGCATGTCTCCTCCTTTTCCCTCCTACTGTAGCCTCTAATGGAGAGCAGGTGTGATGAAATGAAATACATTACAGTCATTTAGAGCGGCAACAATTTATTGGTTGATCCACAGAAAAATAATCCGCAACCATTTAGATAATTGATGAATGGTTTGCAATATTTTTGTTAAAATGGCCTCTATCATCTGAACATTTCATGATTTCTTTCTTAATAAACTACAACTTTACATGTTTTGGGTACATTTTATGAACAACTCACTCTTTTAGAGTGCTCACCAGCCCTGACACAAAACAACCCAGTCCGTTATTTGTGTGCTGCCTAGCTCAGAAAACATGTGATTCAACCAGCCATTCCAATGTGGCTCCTCTTTCTATGTCACATGCAGCAGGCTCATTGGAATTTGATTAGGTTTATTAATTGATATCAGTTTGAATAAACACTTTTTTATAAATCAAGATTGGACAAGGCTGCATGTTCATATCCACTGCTATCTGCTTGTTTACACCCTTAATCCACAATTACATATTTTAAGAGATACATTTTACATGATTTTCACGCTTTATTTATTGGTTAACTTTTTGATGTATATTTATATACAGTACTGTATATGTTTTACTCTATATGAGAATGTGTATAACACCCCTCCCAATAGTGTAATACAGACATTCTAATGTTCTCATTTCCACATACAAAACATATATACCGTGAAAATTGTTCACAGGCATTACCCATGACCGAGGTATGAAGATATACAGATTATAGGTCTGCTTTGATAGACTGCATGCATGACTGGAGCCAGGGGCCAAAAGCTCAGCTGGATTGGTGATGACTTGTCCGATGGCTCACCTTTGACATTTACCATCTAACCTGGTAACATGCATACTGGCTTTACTAGATATATACAGTAGTCAAATATCTGCAGAGGTTTGAAGTTAAAATTAGCCAGAATGTAATTGTCAGATGGGAGGTTTATTAAAATGTTAATGTGAGTGCTCCAACCTGTAAATCAGAGGGACTAAGTGCAGCAGGTGAGCGCTTATCAGATTTCAAAGATTATTTTAAGTTGCCTGACTACGATTAATGGAAAACTTGATATCTACCGCTTTGAACATGAGTTTGGATATGTTTATTGGATATTGGGGATGCATCCTGTACTCACAGAAGATTTGGTCTGCGTTTAAAAAGCCAGTTTTTGTTTGCACTCGGAACATTTTAATTTGACCATTTTCCTACCATTTAAGGTCTTGCCTTTTTCTTATTTCCAACTTGGAAAATAGATAATAATAGCTTCTCATTAAGCCCTCATGGTTCTTCAGCACAGACACGGACAGGTTCTGCCGTTGTGCACAAAATGGAAAGCCTCCAGCGCCTATCATCTTTGGGGAAACTTGAAACAGTTTATTTTTTGGAAGACAAAAAAATACATTTTTTCCCCTTGGGATTTAAATCCCAGAACCTGTATTTTGTCCCCTTTGTAACAACATTTTGTTGCACAATATATATATATTTAAAGACTAATAATCTTCTTGTTATGCTGCTGCCATGCTGTCACGCTAAATTGATGGGAACCACAGTTAATTGTGATAAAAATAGTCATGTTTCAAACACACACAGACCGCACTTCATAATAAAAGGAGGGGTGACATTGAATTGCAAAGAGCATACAACTATGAGCTTTAGCTTGATATAAATGAGAGCATTAAGCTTTACCTTGGTGCTTCACCCAACCATATATATATTTTGTATCTATTACTGTCAAGCATTGCTCCAACTCTGGAATTGATTTCAAAGTTAGAAAATATTTTAGCTGCTTCCAAATGAGGTAACATATGGTTGGGGAGATTGTGGGAATTATCTGTGTCATCTTGTTTGGACATATTCAATTTGGGTCCCAAGCCCCAGTGGAAGTAGTTGAAAGTGGGTGATTTGGGTGATGGAGAGGAGATCCAGATGGCAGAGCAGCGGTGAGATCAATCGAGCTTGATGCATTTTTCCCACTTCAACATGCAGACAGATGTGATATAACACAGTAATTGAGTTGACTTCCAATTTGGTAATTCCTGTTGACAAGTTATAACTACTAAGAAAGTGTGTTGACTTGCTTGTAAAACATCTTAAATATTGATTTGGTGATGTTTTATTGCCTCATGATAATGTCATAAATGGCATAGAAGAGGAATACAGTTTTCACATTATATTCATCTCCATTGTTTGGCTTTATGTTTAAAGTGTCTATCTACATTTCTCGCAGGAGAAAAAACACATTCCTTGAAGATCATTATTTAAAACCTCAACATAAGATCTCTCTCAAACAAAGTGACATGCTTTAAAGTTGAATTACCTATAGTCATTTCTTAACCCAAGCACCATAACAAATATACAGTCATTTTTATGAGGTCATACATCACTGTAATGGTCATTATTTTTCATTTCTGAACTACATGTCTGTAGTAGAATGGACTGCAGGATACACTGATATGATGTAGTTCATCATAGAAAGTAAAAAGCACCAAGAGAGTTGTCTGACAGTTGGTAGCCTACTTTAGCTTTGCATGTATAAAATACAACTTAGATGTTTTTAGAGGAAGACGTCGTCCCAATACTCCCAGGATGCCTCTGATTATATGAATCCTTCATTATGCAGATTGTAAGTTAACCTTTAAACAGAACATACCATCTGGTGTATTCTGCTGACACTAGTACCTTCCTACTTTACCTTTTATTCCTCAAAGCTTTTTTTTTACCTTCCATAAAACCTTACATAGTTTACACTGTCTCCCATCTGTCAACAACCTTTAATTCTATTTGTGTAATTTACCCCCTTTTGCCCTCTAATCTAGGTCATATCAGCTGAATAAAGGGCCCTTTAATGTGCCGCAGCCTAAATAGAGAAAGGACAGTCATGGCCCAGAACGTGTGAGGGACCTAAGCGAACCTGAGTCAATAGATCTCAAAGATAGTGGTGTCAACCTTTCACAGGGAGCAGAGGCTCAGCCAGCCTTTTAGCATTGAGTGTCCAGTGTGTTAAACTTGGCTGTGGCATTGAGTCCAAAGAGAGCAGAGGGAAAGTAAAAAGATCAACTCTCTCAAGGTCTGTCATTTCGCTTCATTTCTAACTTTACCCGTCCTCTCATGGTCAGATTAATCTACCTGGATTTATCTTTTTTATCTTATTTCTTACCTGGATTTTATTGCTGTAGTTAAGGCAAATGTCATGATATTAATTAATTGTACCCATATTTTGCCACTTCTCAATAGCATAAATGCGCTTAAATTCACAAAAAGGAACTGAAATCTCCTAAGGGACTGTAACATACCTTTTAGAACAACAACAACAAAATCATTTTCAAATGTTCCTTTGAATTTATTTAGTGTCACACAGGAATTCACACAAAGACTGAGTGTGAAAATAAAATGGTAATGTGATATAACCATAGGATATAACTTGTGAGTATATACTTAGTTATAAACAGTATGTGGCTATTTCCATGGTATCTAGTAGTCAGTAAGCATTAAACCAAGATGTGCCTATACTTATATATCTTAAAGGCATTAGAAGAGCTTCCTCAGAAAAATAATTACAAGTGTTTGGTGCATTTAACTTAACAAGGAAATGGGATTTCACAAACTGCATAATTATAAAATACATTATTCACATCAACCTTGAGGGTCTGGGTTGTATGACTAATAGTTAATACATTTTATCATAACATAGTAATAATAAAGACCTGTGATGTTTGACAAATGTAATTGTCTTGTAATTGACATATAGATGTTTGTTACAAATCATCTCACTTCATGACAATTATAATCTGTTAGGATTGTCTGATGATTACCCAAATCAAAAATGCATCACAATTATTACATTAAGGAAGTCAGTGATATATGTATTGGTGCTTAAGAAAAAAAAAAGGCCTGCTTTAGTTTTTCTATGATTTTAAAGGCATATGAAATGTTAATTCAGTTTTTTTGAACCAGCAGCAAACTAATTAAAAATGTTTAAGTTTGTGCATTTAAGTTTAAAAGTATACAACAATAACTCTTAAATCATAGATATTTAAAGAATTAAAACAAAACTTTGATTGTAATGGTGTTGAAAGAAAGCACTTCCTTCTATGTCTGAGTTTGACTGTGAATCTGCTGTGTGTTTCACTCTGGGTATTTCAATCTGTATACTAAAGCAAGTGATGAGTTTGGAAATAATCAATGTTAAAAACAAGGAAACTGGGTTACAAACCAACTGAATTATGGATATCGTCTGAGACCTGGCTCAAGAAAACTAAATTGAATGAATAGAAATATCCAGAATGCTGATGTGCTTCTGCAGGCCTCTGCCCTCATTTGAAGGCAATAAGTCTCTGTTACAGCCAGACTATAAGAGCAGACAGGGGGCAATATTCCAGAGGCAGTTCTCAATGAGACTGAGCTTGAATCTGGTGGTGGATCAATGATAATAAAAGTGATTCATTCAAGATGGTGCTGCTGTGTTACTGAGCTTTACTCTGCTATGAGCCTCTGCAGGCAACAGTCTAAGATTCTTTAACCAGATTCAAATGTGGATTTACAAGAATAACGCTTCTGTATACCCTACACTTTAAGGCTAGTCATTGTAAAAAGTTGTCAGGGGAACACACTTTGAATTATACTCACCAGCTCAGAGTACAATAGATGACACATTTTCAGAAATGAATAGCAATTACTGCATCACTACACCTTTGTATTCATTTTCAGCTTGGGTGAATATTTGTCCTCCTTCTGATCTGATCCGTTGGCTTGTTCGTCTGAAATATCTGGCGAGGATGTCCTCACTTTATAAATGCTGGCAAGAGTGGTCAAGGGATGTACCAGATGGCATGGCCCATATGCATTTTGCCCTTTGGCCAGGTAGACTAATGAATCCTTTTGGGAGTTAATCACACTGTCTGGCAACAGACCCTTCATGGGCATCGAACCCACTCTTTTCCCACAGCTGCCCTGATATATTCTGGCACTTTCATATTTCCCTGAAACATATGTTGGTATGGGGGATGGAGGTGGAAAAAAGTCTTTTTAGCATTTTAATTCTCCCGAGTAGATTGTAAACTAGTGAAATTACTATATGTATCTTTTTGATGATGGGTATTTTTGAATTACCTTTTGACCTCATCCAAACTCATTTGGACATTAAACTCAACAGTGTTTAATGTGAAGCATGAGAGTTGGGGTATTGTTTTAACTTGGGGACAATGGCTCACATTTTTAAAACATTTCTCTGACGTCAGATAAGTGTGAAATGGAGGAGGTTTTTGAAGGTATTGGACGGTCCAACAAACACTTCTGTTGTAGTAGTTAGAGCAAACTGGCCCCTTTACAATGACAATGGAAGCAAAGGTATTTGGAAACAAGCTCTGCGCCTCAAAATGCAATTGAAACACAAGGATATAATGAAGATTTATGAAAGTAAAATGTATTTCATGAAGCAGAAGCTTGTGAATATTTCCAAAGTCTCAGTTTGTTGTTGGAAAAGAACAGGACAGAAATGAAGTCTAGCTCAGGGGCTTCTTCATTCTCCACCCTGTGGCGGATGTTATTTTGCTGAAAGGTTACAGTTAGTCGATTTATTTTTTATATAAATACATGAGTATTTATTTCCTGCTAGTTTCCAAACTTCAGCTTTTCAGAGTAAGAGGCATTAACACCTTTCATTTTCTATTTTGATTATTGTATAAATATTCACTTAACTTGATCTACCATGTTGAAGTGTTGGCCTTAGGACGTCCTAAGCTTCAGCTTTGAAGATTCTCCTGCATTCTCCTTTGAAGCCTTGTCATGCATTGGCAAAGTAACTGAGTCCAATCGTAGTTCTTCTCAGTGCTTTGTGAATATTGAGGTCCCAAACCTTAGCGCAACAACACAATACACTGACCCACCTGCTGGCTGCCATTTAGCAAAAAAAACAACTAGAACGATCTTTGAGTAAACACATGGGTTTTATGTCCATGTGCTCAACGGTCCTACTCTCCCAACGGTCCTACTCTCTACTTTACTCAAAGATTTGAAAAGTGTTTTGCTTTGAATTGAGTCAATGTTCCCCTGGAAAAAATATATTTCACCCCTTTCTTCTTGTTATTGCCTCTAAGTTTTCTTCTTTTTGTAATGGAAGGAAACTTATAGTACAGCAACATGGCTCAAGTTTCGGTCAGCAGGCCATCATGTCCTCCAAACCGTCTGCCTCTTGCAATACCTAATGCCACATGAGAGTTTGTTCAGGGAAATACAACATTCTAGCGTGCTTCCAGTACTTAAAACGAAGATAAAATAACTTATAATAACTTAATGGACCCACTTTCTCCAGTGGGATTGTCTTATCTTAGTTTATTAAAATAAACAATGAATGTCCAACCTTTTTATCCTTCTGTAATAGATGAACAACCACTGAGTTGTTCTCTGGAGTGCACTAATGTAGTGTATCTCATACACTGTCAATTAGTTTCATGGAAATAGGCCTTTCAGAGAGATTTTAGGCAAGGCAAGTTTATTTATATAGCACCTTTCAGCACATGGCAATTCAAAGTGCTTTACAAATGAAAATACAATACATTTAAGAATAAATACAGCAGAAACACATTATTATTATTATTATAGAAACACATTATAAAATGACATTTAAAAACAGGCATTAAAAAGCAAAGATAATAAAATGAACCCAACAGGTATAAAATACATGGATAAAAGCCAAACTGCAGTTTACATTTGAACTACTCATTCAAATGCAGCATCAAAAAGATATGTTTGGATTTAAAAGTATTAAGAGTTGCAGCTGACCTGCAGGGTTCAGGGAGTTTGTTCCAGATGGTCGGGGAATAAAAACTAAATGTTGCTTCTCCATGTTTAGTTCTGACTCTTGTAACAGAGAGCAGACCCGATCCAGAGGACCTGAGACTCCTGGACGTTTCATACTTCTGCAGGAGATCGTTAATATACCATTAGTGCTTTAAAAACCAGCAGCAGTACTTTATAATCAATTATTTGACAGACTGGAAGCCAGTGTAAAGACTTCAGAACTGGACTGATGTGATCCACTCTTTTAGTGTTTGTGAGTACTCGAGCAGCAGCGTTCTGAATCAGCTGCAGCTTTCTAAGGGATATTTTAGTGAGACCTGTGAGGACACCATTGCAGTAGTCGAATCTACTGAAAATAAAAGCATGGACAAGTTTTTCCAAATCCTGCTGTGACATTAGTCAATTTAAATAACAACAACAAAATCCAGAACATGCTGACTCAAACCAAAAACGATTTCATATTTTTTTAGAAGCCATCTTACTATTAATCATATTGATGGGACAGTTTTGTACTGAATCGGCTTTTACCAAAAAGAGGCAAACAAATAACCTCCATGGCCTTCCCCCACTGTGATGCATCTAAGGGACTTTTAAATTGTAAATCTTACCAGAGCATCTGCTGCAACTGTTGAACTCTAACATTGCTTGCTGCCTAATAAACTGTAGGCTCTGCTGTCTATTTTAATGAACCACTTTCAGAGATGTGCCATCCTTTATGCCTATATATTAGACATGACTGCTACCTGCGTGTGAACCTCAAAGTAGTAGATGCTTCTCTACCATCAAGGGATATGAGGCCAAAGGGAACTGAAGCTGAATACAATGCAACTGTCGAGAATAAAGCGAAGCCCATGAAGTTCTTTTCTCTTTAATCTCTGCATGATCATACCTCCAGGTCCATCCTCTCTCCGATAGTGACCTATATATATATAGCCCTGACGTCGTTATTTAGAGCAGATCAGACTATCTGCGGTTAAACATGTGTCTTACTTAATCATCTTAAAGTAACATTTTGGGAAATGCCTTTGTCTGAAGGCAGCCCTGTCTATGTGGCTGATGCATGTTTCAGTGGGCATCATCTTACCATTTCCCCTCCAGCCATTCATCGACATGGAGCTGGCCTATGTGCACATTCTCTGTAACTTTACTGAGCAAATTTCACTTTATTACAATGCTACGCTTCAATCATATTTCGCAGTTCATGAAGATTGTGATCCAGAGGAGCCAAACACATCTGCGCATCAAAGAATACTTACGCATACTTCTGTGTGATTGCATTTGTAAGCCGCACACCATTTCTTATGCTTCAATCCTTTTTGATTAGGAAACATTTATACTAATACCAGAACATTTCACTGTAAAATCCCAGAAGATTAGCATTTGTCCTTAATTACCTTGCTTCTGTAATTGCATACATTCAAATCTTTGATCAGCTTGTTCTGAAAGGGAGAGATCTGCAGCAGTGCCTTCTGACATCTGTGATCAAGGCAGCTACAAGCAGAGAGTGAACAAGCTGGGCTAAAGACATCAGTGGAATCCTTTACACATGTTTTTTTCACAGTGATTGCATAACTATTTCCTCATAAGTCATAGATAAACCTGTGAGTAAATAATTCATTATGAATGTGTGTGTGCTGGTCTGTCTTTGCGATCCATGAATTTGTGATCAGGTTAGGAGTGTTATGAATCATGAATGTGGAAACATGTGCCAGATCTAATGTTTAAGATACAGCTGTGTTGTTTTACATCTAAATGGAAGCAGGCTTTTCTCTTTATGGAGAACCTGATGTGACACTTGTATCCTCTTTAATATATTAGCGCTTCTGTCAGTGTTGTCACCCCTGGCTTGCATACAGTATGTGCCTCTCTGCTGCTCACGCAGTTAAAACCAACTTTCTGCTCTCCCTTTCATCCTTCGCCTGTTTGTCAAAGGCTTACAGACGAGGCATGTTACAAAATGGGTGGCACCCAAGCCTTTTTAGAAATGTGCAAAGATTAGAAAAAACATTTTTGACAGATGGAACGTAGATGAGGACTGTTTTTTGAGTTCCCACTTGAACCTTTTCACCTGCAGCCATTGGTTTTGTCAGGAACAAACCCTTTTCCTCCCAGTTCCTCTATCTTACAGCTCTGATTTTTCACGATCCTTTACTCAAGCTTTTGTCTTTTTCACCTGCAGTAACTGCAATATTGTATTATTAAGGTGGGCGTTTAAACGGATCTATTGGAGTTGTTATTTTTCTCAGTAATTAAAATTCCAAATATAATGTTTTAATATAACTTCCATGTTTATAATGATCTGTTTTGAAGGAGCTTCGTTGTATGTAATTTCCTCAAATATGGATATGTCTATAGTTCTTCAACAGTATTTAGTGGCTCTAAAACACATGTTCTCTATTTAAAATCACAATGTGTCATCATACTGCTTTGACAGTGTAACATCCCGTCATGTCTGCTAAATTATTCATGTCATGTTAATCAGGTTCATGTTATAGTTTCACGTTTAGTTCATAGCCCAGGTTAGATTTATTTTTAGTCAAGTCTTTTTGTTCACCTGTCTAGTCCTGTCATTGCACTTCCTGTTTTATTTTTGTACTTACCTCTTGTCTCTCATTTCAGGTCCCCTTACTTCCTCCCTTAGTGTGTTTTCCCGCCATCGTCAGCGTCTGCCCCGCCCCTGATTGTTTCCACCTGTTCCCCCTTACCTCATGTATAAATAGTCCTGTCTCCCTTTGTCCTGTGCCAGTTCGTCTTGTGCCTTGTTCCATTTAGAGAGCCAGCTTGTCTCGCCAAGAGATTATTGTACTTTGTGACCATAGTCAAGTTTATTTAGTTTGTAATTTGCTTTGCTACGTTTTGCCTCTCAGGAGTGATTTTTTGTTTGAACTTTATACTTTTCCAAAGTAAAGACTTTTTTTGAACAAACTTTCTTTTGAATCGTGCGTTTGAGTCCAAGTGTCTGTCAAGGTTCCTAACAGACAGAGATTGTAATTGAGTTTAGCTGGCTGTTAAATATTGATTTATTTCATTTAAATTATCTTTATTCATCAAGGCAAATCCTACATTTGTAAAATGCATTTACAATAGGTTTGTTTACTTCATCTTTGCTAGTGTATTTTAAAGCAACTCAACTTCCTACACATACAGACATCCCTGGCTTGATTATTTGTCCACTCCTACGTCTCCATTTCCGTTGGCATGGATTGAGTCTTATAAGTTTATCAGCTTGAGAGAGTCTGAGCAGAACTGTGTGATCTCACAGGCGTACAGTGTATTGACAGCTCGGTTTCAAATTCCATCTTGGGTGCAAAGCAGCCAACTAGAACGGGACAGATATGGTCTAGTGAGCCAAAATCCCATCTAGATTTGGTGACACTTGTTCCCCAAGTTCACCATGGTAGGTGTTTGTGTCTGTATTGGTTTGGAACACAGAGCTCAAAATGTGGAAAGACACTGGACAAATCTGCAGGAAAGTTTATTTGTTGAATACTTTTGTCGTGTATTATTTAGGCCTTACTGCTATTTACATTCTGCTCTTCGTTTATGTATCTGCATTGTGGAAAGCAGCCATCAAAAAAACATTTGAGCAAAGAGGAGAAGGAATAATGTGACAAAATCATAAACATGCAGCTCACAATCCTGCCCTGCCTTCTGCACACAACATCCAATTTTATCTTCGTTAATGTAACAGCAGCATCACCTTCTTCAAACTGTTGACGTTGGATATGTCAAAGTATTTGTTTATACAAAAAAAAGACTGGAAGTGGAACAGAGGGGTGTACAAGCTATGAAAGCTAAAAGCACCAGGATTTCCTTTCAGCTGTCATTTGCACCTATAGGACAGTTCTGCCTTTTTATTGATTTCTGTTCTATTTCTTTTTCTGCAACCTTTAGTGGCCAACAGTGGTGTTCTACGTTCTTCAACGAGTTCAGTCAATTTGTAACCTCAACAGAAACTTCAAATTGAAATTGACTTACTTCAGAGTTGCACAGCTTCCTATTCCAGCAAGTAAATGTCATTGATATCAAGTTATCCATCATTATGCCAATAAAGCATCCACTCTTGTACCAAACTTTTTCTTTGGCATTGTTTCAAACACTGCTATTTTCAATCCTGGGCAACGCGATCAACACTGCTGAAATTAGCTGTTTACTTTGGCATTTGTCAACTAATTGAAGCGTGCCTTGAAACTGACCCCAAGTCAAGCCTTCCCCTAGGGTCGTGTGTGTTTCCCATTTACATTCGGGTCTCTTAGTATTTGGTCTCTAATCTTATTTATCCTATTATTTGGCTTGACGTTATTTATATTAATTAAACCTATGATCGTTTCCCCTTCATGTGAAGCGTCTTGTGAATTCACTGTGTTTTAGAATGTGCTATATGAAATACATTCATTCATTATTGTTAAACAGTGAAACAGTGACAGGATCATCGCCTGAGAAGATAAACAGAGATTTATAAAAACATCTTCCTCATGAATTTTTTTTAATAATACCCCCATGCAACACTTACCATAAGCTGTGTACACTGCACAATGTGGTTTTCTTTGCAGGCATGTGTTAAACTGATCACGGCTTGGAATAAAGATCATCACAGTGTTGCGTCTCCGCGGAGTGGAAACAATGTGTGACAGTCGAGGAATGCATTGCTAAGTGCATTGCTAAAAGATTACAGCATTTTTGTTAAGTGGAGGAACAAAAGAGTCTTAAATAATCAAAAAATGGAAATCTTGTGTATTTCATCTTATGTTTTTTAAGAGAGCTTTTTCTCGGTGGCCAGAAGGGTTGTGCATACTCTGGAGACAATGGGTTGGTGTTGAGCTGTTGATGGTGCACCTCATTACTGTGGCCTGGCTCCTCTCTAAGGACTGATTAAGGACTAAGCACATTTGAGAGTACCAACACGTACATACTGCATCCTCCTTGTTTCATTAGCCAAGCACAGCTCCTTCATCTATACCTTACTGTATATGCATGCAGAACACCAGTGGGAATGTCAGTGCCTGCATTGTATAGTAGGATCCATACAAAAAAAGTCTCACATTCTGAGTCTATTCTTCACCCATCCACCCCCGGTGAAACAACAGCCATTTCATGTGTCTTTTTCTCAGAAGTTGAGTGATAGAAAGAGAGAGACTCAATTGTGTCATGCAACCTTTTGCTTTATTTAATTCTCTACATTTAAATTTGAAAAAACGTTTTAACCACATTTTTTATGTTTCCCATAATTTGATGTAAGAGTTTGTTAAACATCTCAATTGTATTATTTTTTCTATTTCCAGTTTTAGTTCTGTTTAGACACAAGTATTTTTTAGGCACTGTGTGTTCAGTTTCCAGAAGCCTCTTAGTGGAAGGGGCTCCGGAGGATAATGACGTTTGGACCAAAAGATGATCCGAAAAGTTATTAAAGATTGTTTTGTAGTTGGTTACAGAGAAGTGATTCGACACATAAATCCTGTCTATACGGGTTTTAGTTGTTTTGTCATATCTCGTGAAATCCATTCCAGTGGGATTCAGTGAGCGACAGACATCGATCAGGCCTGCATCGCTGCAGATTTCTTTCAACAGCTTTCCTTCCGCCCTCAGTTTAAAAACAGCTGTACTACACTTATCTATGTCTTCTGTTACTGTATTAAGATCATCACCTAATATAATTTTATAACCCACTGTTAATAACTCTCGAAGTTTTCTGAATAATTGTAACTTTTTTTTTGCCTCAGGGGCAGTATAAATATTAATAAGTCGATATTTTTCATTTTTATAAAAACAATCCACCATAAGCATCCTTCCTGGGATTATGTCCCTTCTTCTAATAATAGTGATGTCTTTTTCTTTGAAGAAAATGCCAGAAAATGCCAACTCCGTGTCATGCAACTGCTGTCCAGACTTGTTTTATTCTTCTATTCTTTACCTCTGATAATGACATCGTATCCTCTCAGACATAGAGCAGCAGAAGAGAGATAATACAGAGAGTATATGGCAGTCAAATTGCTCTATTCGTACGATTCAGTAAGGAGTCACAAACTGGGTGATTTTCTTTCCCAAGGATTTGTAAAACTGCTGCCTTTCCAAACAACTTTAGCATTTTGCTGCCCAGGAATGCAAACGGTTAGAACATAATATGCATTATGACCAGCTTAGTTTCATTGTTCATACAGTAACCTCAATCACATCCATTGTTTGTTTATTTTTTAAACGTTTTTTAACTGTCTCATCTTCTGACGAATAGACATTGACGGAGCCCTCAAGACCCTTTAAACCCAACGTAGTGAAATTACAGGAAAATAAAACAATTTTGAGTATAGACACAGCTTAGGCAGTGATTTGATTGTTTTTAAAGTGTATGTATAAGCTTGGCATATTTATATTTAAATAATTTATCACATTCATCCTTGCAGATAGCTTTGTGAGGTTTGCTGGTATTGTCTGTGAAGAGCCTCAGCAAAGGTTTCTGCTCTCCCCAGATTTCCGGTTTGTTTTAAGTCTTCATGTTATGTCACTTATTGAACTATTAACTCTTGTCCTAAACCCATCCTGGTGTGTGTACTGTACATTTTCTCAAGCAAAGGTTTGCCAGCACCCACACAATGTTGCTACCAAAATCTGCTTTATCTGGCTCAAATAATCATTCTCTCTATTTTCAAATGTCTCTCTCTGATAGTAAAAAGCACACCTGCCTGGTGCTGCTTCACTTTGAGGTAAAGATTGTGTTTGATGCATGAATGGTAAAGCATGGTTTGTGTCTGATAGTGCTGGGCATTACGGCTGATATTATAATTTAATCATCAATCTTTCCTTTATGTAATTCATGCCCTTTTTACATGAAGAGAACACTCCACATATGTGAGGCTAACCGTTTATTTTTAATGAGAGGGTTTTCAGATGTGTGAGGTCATTACTGATTACTGCCTTTCAAAAGTTGAAGCCAAATAAATACTGTTTTACATTTTCTATCTTTCTATATATTGACTACTGTACATTTTCGTTCTGATTCATACCCTTAGTTATTTGTTTACTATATATATACCGTTCACTCTTTATTTGGTCTAATAGGTGTATAAGTTCAATAGTTGTAATCATCCTTGGAGAAACCACTCAACTTTAGGCTTTTTAAAAGACTTAAATGGGATTTTGAAACTCTCAATGCAATTCATCTCTGATGAGTCCTTTCTCGGAACACGCACACTAGTTCACCAGAAGCATTTCACAATGTTTCTTTTTAAATGTTATATTGAAACATTAAAAGCTCATGATGTACAAACATGAGAGAGTTTAAGGCTCTGCAAAACATAATAGTGTCAACAAAAACACATCAAGTGTGACTCACCCATATTGGTACCTGGCTTTGCATACGATGATGTGTTGAAATACTTTTTATTGGAAACTACATTTGAAAGTAATCTAGGTGAGGCCTGTCCTGAGTAAATCTCCAAAAAAATGCTTGCTGTTGAGATTGTTTTCATTGTTTCCAGATGGCAGCTGAAGTCTCAGTGGTGGAGATCTCACAGCCTCAGCATATACAATTAACAACAAGTAACAACATACAGTATACATTTGTATTACATTCGGGGTTAACTACTTGTTTACACTAAGCTTGCTGTAAGCACTGGAGTCCACTAGCTGTGATTCTAATATTCAAAGATTTCTTCTAAAGGCTGGGTGATGAGTGTAGTATGAAGGATTGAGAACCAAGAGAAGATTATCACTACATGATGTTTTGGCATCACAGATCTCATTTGCTTTGATTTAAGCTTTGCTCTGGTAACTTCACTGTACACTAAACTGTTACTGATCAGCACCAACAAGAAGACATACACAGCAAGCAAGTCACTGGCAAATATAGTGGAGCTATTAGCACTTAAAGATGTATTTCTTTCAGGAGTAATACAGAGCTAAAAGAAGAGTGAACTTTGTCACTTACGGTGGCCAGAAACATGACTCTAAATGGACACTGATGATGCTTTGTGTGTACGCAGTCTGTGATGCCAAGTCAATGTGTCTACAATCTGCTGTGCTCACCCCCCTCCCCCCCAGGTTTCTTTCTGTATCACATGATAGCAGCGTACCGACAAATGTTCTTCTTTATCATTTGTCTGTCCCTCTTTGATAGCTTCAGTGATGAGAGTCCCAAAATCACTGGAAAGTTGTGATCAAAGACTCAGCTCAGCCTTTGAAAAAGCAAATCCTGTGGCAGTGATGTGTGTATTAAAAGAAAGCCCTCCATGTCTCTGTCTCCCTCAGGTGAGCACCTGCGTGTCTGTCCTCAGGGATACACCTGCTGCACATCTGAGATGGAGGACAAACTCCACCAGCAGAGCAAACTGGAGTTTGAGAACTTGGTCAAGAACAGCAGCCACAACATGAGGACGACGTTTGTCTCCAGGCATAAAAAGTTTGATGGTGAGTGAAATGTTTCTCTTCGACATGTAAGAATTACATTTTTATCCCGGGCACTGTTACTTTAAATAAATGTATTCAAGACAAGCACTATCAATCTTGTTATATCTGATTACCTTTTCTATATTTAAAAATAACTTAAAACAACAAGTAAATATACAGCAGAGCATTCCTTTTTATAATAGATTTTAGTCCTCTTCTTCTTAACTTCTTTGATACATTTTGGGGATAGTTTTCTTTCTCTTGTCATACCAGCTCTTTTCTTAAATCCTATGGATCTGTCTAACTAGCTATCTATATTTTTATTTTATTAGAACCTCACAGAAATAATGCTTTTCTTGAGTGACTGATGGGAGCATTGCTCAGTATATTTGTGCGTTGTACTTGGCGTCCCCAAAGAGCTACTGTGAATTAGCTCTCATACCGACAGAACAAGAGTCCTGCTAATGTGGCTTTGTGGGGAATGAATGTTTTTTGCACTCTGTATGCTTTAATGCAAACCTGTATGTAAGCCTTAAGTCAGGGGTTCCCAACCTTTTTTCCCAAGAGCCCACCCAAATGACTCCTGTTGGAAGTTATGCCCCCCCCCCACACACACACACACACACA
>NW_011362908.1:57880-84390 GCF_000735185.1 Notothenia coriiceps | reverse complement strand
ACCACTGAGTGGCGAACACAACAGAAAGGGGAAGGAACCCGTGGTAGTAGGGGCGGTCCTGGAGTTTACCTGTGAGCAGTTTTTTCGGCGTCGTCGTCCTACAAGAAGACTCCGGTCGATTTCTTTGAAGTGGGACTCGGTTTCTGTTTACTACCACTTTTAGATGTGGGGAGGGTAGTATCTCAGGGGTAGGAGTGGAGGAGGTAGGTGCGTAGACCATAACCGGCGTCGGTGTCGGTTCCTCGTTCCCCGTCCGACGTCGCACAGGTAGGCGAGGGACGTCTCTTCACACTAGCCGACATTAGACCGGTAGGTTCCGAGGTGCCTGCGACGTACACGAGGGTCCTGAGCACTTTTTTTCCGCCCGTCCCTTTTTTCTATCACCGGGCTTTGGGCGGGTGGGGCTGCGTTCTTTTTTTTTACTGCAGAGCGCGTAAAGCTTAGCAGACTATTCACGCTAACGAAGGATCACTTCTAGGCTACTGTCACGAAGCTCCTGCCTCTCTGTTGGATTCTGTGGCAGCGGGGCTACTGTCGCGGAGCGCAAAAAGCAGACTCTTCACAAAGAAGGATCACTTCTTCTTTCCCGCAGCTGCTGTCTCTCTGTTGGACTCCGGTACTGCACATTACTCACGAGACGTTGTACAAAAAATTAGTGGGGGGCGAACGCACTAACCACTCCGCCAACGCCACAGTCACCCCCGTCGTGCGGGCCGGATGAGAATGTCTGGCGGGCCGGATGTGGCCCGCGGGCCGCCAGTTGGTGGTCACTGGTGTACAGGGAGAAGAGAAGAGGGGAAAGAACGCAGCCTTGAGGGGAACCGGTGCTGATGGTCCGGGGGTCAGAGACGTGTTTCCCAAGCCTCACGTGCTGCTTCCTGTCAGACAGGAAGTCTGTGATCCACCTGCAGGTGGAGTCGGGCACGTGCAGCTGGGAGAGCTTGTCTTGCAGCAGAGCCGGGATGATGGTATTGAAGGCGGAGCTGAAGTCCACAAACAGGATCCTGGCGTAGGTTCCTGCTGTATCCAGGTGCTGGAGGAGGAAGTGAAGGGCCATGTTGACAGCGTCGTCCACATACCTGTTGGCTCTGTAGGCGAACTGCAGGGGGTCCAGGAGTGGGTCTGTGATGGATTTTAGGTGGTACAGGACAAGGCGCTCAAAGGACTTCATAACCACAGAGGTCAGGGCGACGGGTCTGTAGTCATTTAATCCTGTGATCCTTGTTTTCTTGGTGATGATGGTGGAGGTATTGAAGCATGCTGGGACGTGGCATGTCTCCAGTGAGGTGTTAAAGATGTCAGTAAATACAGGAGACAGCTGATCAGCACAGAGCTTCAGGGTGGAGGGGGAGACATTAGCCGCGTTCACACCGCAGTACTTTTCCCACTTTAGTTCCGATGTAGTTCCGAAATGTCGCGTTCACACCAAAAGAGCCGGAACTAAAATTAGTTCATCAGAATCTTTTTTACTCCCTTTTCCGTCCCTGCTAGAAAGCAGGTACTTTCGTGGGAGAAAAAGGTTCCGATGTCTGATTGGCTGGGCGGATTGCAAACCACGCCCCGTAAAACTCCCAAAAAGTTTTGTGAAGCCGCCATTTTATTATCCTCGCATTAGCATTAGCCCAGCGCAGAAACGCAGAGAGACTAATTTATGGCAAAACAAAATAAAACATGGGAGCGGTGGAGATGAGGAGGTGTCGGCGTTCTGGCAATATACTCGGAAGGCTTCAGTAGAAGCAGCTTCTACTGAAGCCATTCCCCAACTCTGGGGACTTCCGGCCGGGGACTTGGGGCGGCAGTGTACGCCGTGAAGTTTGCGGCCTCCCAGTAAACCCAAACCAGAAGAAGAAGAAGTGACGTCAGCGGCTTAATTTGCCTAATCCTCCTTTAGGGAATTTATTCCGGTGTGAACGCAATCTGTATTTAGTTCATAAGAACTAAAGAGTTCTCATGAACCTTTGTGGGAAAAGTACTGCGGTGTGAATGCGCCTATTGTCAGGGCCAGCCGCTTTTCTGCTATTGAGTTTTTTGAAAAGTCTGTTTACATCCCTTTCATTTATTGAGAGAGAATTTGATGTGTCGGGGGAGGTCAGTGGTGTGGGAGAGTGGGACACCGAAGGGGAGTGGGACGTGGAAGTGTGAGACCGAAGCTGTTGGGAGGTTGGGATTATTGTTCTATTACAGTGAAATCCTTGCATTGCTTAGCTCTGTAATGTATATTATTTATATCAACGAAGATGGCATATACAGTCTTTAGCAGCTATATCTTTTTAGTCTAGTTTACCTTATAGATGAACTTGAGGAGTATTAATATATACCAATTTACTCTATACATTTTTGGAAAATATGTGGCCAACATCACTCCATGTATTTAGCAAATTTACTTCGGCCAAATTACTGTCCAGCAGGCTATAGCAGCCAAACTTTAATCTAGAGTGTAATATTTAAATGGGGCCAAATCTCATCAGAATCTTGCAGTGTGTACGTGTAACCTCTTTATTCAATTTATTCATAGTTTAAATTAATAATGTTGGCTATTATATTATGCACAAAGGATAATAGGAATTAGAAATGTGTCCACAACCCCAAGTACTTAGCGTGCAGCAGTAGAGCATGGTGTAATTAAATGTGTTAAAGCTATCATTCAAGTTTGGGAAAACAAAACAGACAAAACGTGTTACATTGAGGAAATTAAGTATTTTGTTTGAACATTTTAAGTTAAGTCATTTACCTTCTATAAAGTATTCCAATGCTTGTTGTGACAAATGGGTAATCATGATTCTAGTTCATTTCTTCATAGCTGAACTGGGGCAAGACGAGCATAATGAGGACCTCTGAGATTCTGTTTTTGATGTAGCCACTTGAAGTCTGCTAGGAATTTCGGGCATTTTCAAATGTTACTTAGTAAGTACTTCAATGACTATTGAGCATGAATTATAAATGTAAAGGCTCTGAGTCTGTGATGTCTGGGGAAGTTAGTAGATTGCCAGAGGTTGTATATGTTACATATATACGTATATACTTATATAGATATAAGAGCGGTCCTAGCTTTGGATGCACTGACTTTAAATTATATATTTTTAAAAAATGTCCTAGCTTGTGTTTATTCAATGTGACACCAATGAAACTACTGTTTAGACTTAGACTCACCATTTTAACATCCAGCATTAAATAAATATACTTGAGAATATTCTTCCTCAATTTGTGCCAGACATGGAGAACTACATTTTAAGACATTTTATAAGACATGGCAACCATTTTTCACATACATGCAACAATAAAACTGAACACTTCCCTAATTGATAGTTTTTTTTAACCAAATTACAATAAAGATTGGCTATAGACAACAGTAAAAAATTGCATTTAGTATCTATTTTGCTTATTATTATTATTTGTGATATTTTTACTTATAATTTTGTTTCTTCTCTATTTTGTATGTTTGTTTTAAATTACTGTTGGGTTGTTCTGTACAGGGTTTGGGAGGCGGTGTGAAAACGGACAATACGCATGCTTCTGTATTTTCGATTTGCACTCAACGTTGAGAATGTTGTTGATGAAAAGGCAAACTTAAATAAAATTAAATAAATAAATATACTTTAAAAGTCACATTCTTAAACAAAAAATCAACTGAGGCAACACCACAGTGTTTATTTGAAACTGAGTGAATTATTTTGATTATGATTTATACACAAAGAGATGTTGTAATAAAGGAAGATCCAGCATTTCATATTGTCATTCAATCTTTTTAAACCAAACTAGAACCAAAGTTGTAGCAAAGTATGTAAAAGGGAAACCTATTCGACACAAAAGCAATTTGTCTTTGAAACCTATTATATACAAAATGTGGTTTGAAGGCTACATAAGTTGTAATGTTTAATTGGAGATGGCCTTATCGACTGTACATTTATATCAAAAGCATTTTCAATATAACGATTCAGTTTTATGAATAGACTTCAAATTGTGTCCATTCATCTCTTACTGAAGCACAATGTAAGGTATTTGTAAACCTAATTTAGTGGAAGATCTGGATCATGTTAGTGCTCTCGTCATCCCCATTTGACAATATTGCCTTGCCCGATAGAGCTGAAGCTTCAGAGTTTGGTTGACTGGATATAAAAGATCAAAAGAATTTGACAACTTACGAAACAAAAAAATAGTTTTTTGCTTTATGAGGAAAATGTGTTTGAAATGAGGGGAAATGATTGTCCATTACTCCATGAGACATTACTGTTGAGATAATAAGTTGCAACACATCGGTTCACATATTTTTTCAGTTGTTTTAATGGGGTCGGATTTGAAGTGCACTGTGGACTGTGACTCATCACACTCTGATTTACTAGTCAAGCTTTGTTGTTTCTACTTTATTTCAAAGAGGCCTCATAATCATGCACAGAACCAATGTGTTAACTATGAAAAGCCAAATATGTAACGTCCCATTTACTTCTCTTTAATGCATGAAAAATGTGTTTGGTGCTTATCCTTTAGATGATTCACTAGGTGTTCTGTGGTGCACAAACAACTTTAATGCACAAAACGAGTCATGTAGCACTATTAGTGTCCAGTGTCTGCTGGTGTTTGACTGTCAGAAAAAAATAATTTGAATAACCAATTGAAGCTTAATGAGGGAAAGTGTCCCATCTTTAGGTTGTTTCACCTTTAACCTAAACCGTTATGGATAAAGAATCTGCTAAAACTTGAGCAGCGTTTATTTTTGCCCTGTGTGCCTACACAATCAACAAAGACCTTGTGAATGTGTAGAGAACGCAGATTAGAGAGAATGGGCTGTTGTGCTCTGAGTCAGTGTTGGTTTAAGTCTGGTATGAATAAGGGATGGTTGGAGTGAATGAGGGGCTCAGCGTTGAGCGGAGAAGCTCTACTGGGGCAGGATCAAAGAGCTCAGTCATCCAAGGCTGCTGCTCAACCCAGAGTTTAGTCAACCAACCACACACTCTAATCTCTTGCAGAGGTCTCCATAGAAAAGCATCAACCAAACTGAGGCTAATGAGCATCTACCAAACAACAAGAACAAAAAGAAAAGGTAATGCAGGAAATACAATTGAGTCAAACTTCTCTGCAATTCTGTCAATTAACCTCTTATCCTGCCGCAGACCTACTGCTAGCTGTCAAAGAGACTCAATATACTGCTGAATTGAAGCGATGTATAAAATGCTGAATAGGATAATTCAATTGATTTAAAGTGCAGCCGTAAAACAATGGCACATTTATTATTTTACTTCATGCGAGTTGAAATATTGTAGCTTCAAGCACGGGAAAGGAACAAAATGATAAAAGGTATTACATAAAGTGACTTTATTCCTGCACCTTAAAGCCTTCAACTGCGACATATAAATTGAGAGTATTATTTAAGAGGGATATGTTTGTGTTTTAAAACATTCACATGAATACATTTGCAAAAGAAATTCAGTTGATATTTCATTATTCCAACCTTTTTTAGGATATAGTCCATTTGTAATTGAGATGCAATTTTCTATAAGGTCAAATGGTTGTATTCCATTCACACCAATATTTGAAACAGAATAATTTAGAAGCTCAATCAATTACTTACAATTTAAGCACGTATTAAGTCGGCAGATTTGCTTGCGTAAGCCAAGTGAATCTATGCAGATCTTATGCAACTTTGGTGCAACTTGACATGCAAATTACTCGTGTTTACCAAAAGCAAACTGTCTTGACGGTGCTGACCTTTGAGGTAATGGGGAGCTGGAGAATCCAAAACCAAACTATCTATCCTAGCTCTTTTGGCTGTTTTGCACCATCCACTTTACACAATCCTCCTCTAAACTCCTCAACAATACAGTCATTGCTTGGAGACAATTAGGAGTAATGAAAGAGGATTACATTTAAGAAATATGTATTTTGAAAAAAGACTATATTCAGATTGACAAGGTTAGTCACGCTAAAGTAGTTTGTCCTTAGCCCTGTAAGTAGTTCCTTCACAAATATCACAAATTCCCCTTTCTTGTTAGATTGAATGTCTACAAAGATAGAGACATTTTAGATATGTAATACAAAACCAACACTTTAAGAAATTAAAAAATATATAAATATGACATGCTTCAGTTTCCCGACACTACTCCGTACAGTCGCTTCAATCTCAAATCCCTTGACTGTGCACCCTTTATCATTGTTCACCCTCTGCCATTAATCTGCCTATTTTACACATCCACTGTCTCCCTCTCTTCGTCTCTGTCTCCATCTCTCAGGCTTCTCTTCTCACACATAAATATAGTCAATATGTATCTCAATTATTTTCTTTAAACAGGGTTATCTAAGGGCACCCACTGAGCCATGGCAAAGAAGACCAAGGCTATCAGAAACTTAAAACAAAGCAGTGGGAGGTGGTAACCATACTGAGCCAAAGGAGTGCACAATTTAAACAACACAAAGCCGGCTTAGTTTCTTTATCCATACTGTGTATCAATGGGACTGGAATGGGACCAGACTCCAGGTCTCTCTGGGAGAGTATAAGGCACATTGAGAGATGGGGGAGAAATATTTCCCCAGCCAGATGATTGGACATTCAGAATTACCCAAACCTAAATTCCAGTGTGCAACAGTCATTCATTGCTTCAGGATTGCTCAATAATGCATCAAAACTCAAAGGCCTCCAGGGGAAGCAGTCAGTAATCAAAAAGTAAGTTAAGGTTTTCATAATAGGGCCCTATAAATAACTGGGGAGAGAAATGAGGGCATGTAAAATTGATGAGGGATGATTCAAAACCCATGAGGTGGAGGGAGCTTAACGCAAGGAGAATGAATGTGATGTTGAGAGGCCTGACAATATGGGCATGAGTAGAAGATGGAATTGCGTAAGTGATTTGTGTCACCAGTGCCACTATATAACTGCACAGATATATCGACGTTGTTCTAGAGAGGGGTCGACTTTGAAACGGTGCTCTCAACGTAGGAATAGGCAGAAACCAGTTTTTACTGCTCAATTCAAACAAACTGGCAATGATTGCATAACCTAAACCTGCTGATTAAAGGATTTTCTGAAACACTGTTGAACCTTTTTTATGTAATAGTTATTAGTTTTCATAATTCCTGTGTACACAAAATGGTCTTAAATAAGTTTATTAAAAATGTTAAGACATAAATGTTTAACTGTGTTTCTATTTAATGTTTTTGTGTATTGTGCTGCCTGCAGTGAACTTCTGTATGATAAAAAAAAAAACAGAATCATTTCTTGCCTTCATTTCAGCTTCAAGTGAGAGAGAAAACATGCCGAAACCAGTCATTTACAACTTGAAGAGTTTGGGTTTAAATGAGCACCTTACTCCCACACATTTCTTTGAGGAAATGTAAAATATGGTGTACTGGAACCTCTTTGCTTTTTCTGCAGAATTCTAAATTCCCTAGTGCTAACATCACTAACATCACTCTGCTGTGAAAAAGTATTTTAAAAATGTTTTAAACCCATGTGTAATGATGCCTTGCAAAACATAATCTTTAAAGTACATTATTATCTCGACTCTAAAAAGACTCAATCCTGTCATCTTTAGTTGTGTGGTGAAATGAAGATTTCATTAGAATTGCTCGAATAAAATAAAATGTGGTTAAGTGGTTGTTATAGTGTCATTAGTAGACGGCCAACAGTAAAAAGTAAATAAATAAACAATAGAAAGTAATAATAACACAATAACACATTTCACTTACTTTTAAGAAAGCGCTGTTCAAGTTTGGCCCTGATCCCAATCTAAGTCCTTTAACATTTAGTATGGGCTGACACTAAATTTGATCCTGCTCTTATTTGTTTCGAAAAGCCAATTTAATATATATGTGACACATTGAATTTACAGTTGTAACCTATTTAATCTGACATGGCTTATTTTTTCATGAGCTTCTTGATAAAAATGCTAAAGGGACCGGCTCTAAAATATCAAGCTAAGAAAGCTTAAATTAATGATATAATGTGAATGAAAGTTTAATTGCAGAATGTGACTGAATTTGTTGTGACATGATCAGCTACAGAAAAGACAGCGAGTGAGTTGGAGCGGTGGGAACTACAGACACTAGTAGTGTTACAGAGTGAAGCTTCTTCCCACAAAAAGCAATCTTTGGACCAGTACGGAAAACGGCTTCACAGATCACTTCAACCAAACAACAGACAGGTTTGAATTTCAATCATGTTACGTAGGGTATTAATTGGTGACAGCTCACATGACCTGCCACTGATGAAAGCATTAGGTTTCTACCCTAATATTTTCTCACGAGTAAAGGGAGGAGACATTTTATATCCAATTTCAAACCTAAGTTTCCCTTTTCATTGCATTAGCAAGAAGTTATGAATATGATTTTAGCCAAAACTGTCCGTTAAAGTATGCCTACCTTAGGACTTGCTTGGTACATCTCTAACCTTGCATGCACAACAAACCAAAGTCTGATCCTGTCCATCCACATTACGTTTTGTTTGTTTTAACATAAATGTGTGGGCTGATTCTGACACATGTGGTTCAGAGTTTAATGTATAAATGATGACATCACATTGTCATAAAAATGGATGATAACGTTTATAATTCAAATGCATGGCTCGACATTTATATTTGGATAAGACATACTGTACTTTTTTAAGAATATTTCCATTAAAAACTAAAATCTTTTATCAGCCACTCAACCTATGTTCATTTGTTTTACTAACTATTATTAAAATTGAGATAACCCTACTCTACTGTATTCCAGGGACGTGCAGGTATTGTCCGCAGTTGACTGCCAACCTGACAGATGGATCATTTACCACCCAGCACTTACAACCTGAAAGAAACATTATTTTTGATGCTTTTTGGCCAGGCAAAATGTCCATCTCTCTTATTCCAGCCATATCCTTTCTGGTCCAGGTAGTTAGATTTTTTGGTTTACTTGTAACACACTTGATATCTCATAAAGGGAAAAAACGAATGGATTTAGACATGCGGTTTGCCAAGCACCAAAGAAATATGTCCTTATTCATCATTCATTGTTATCTCTTTTTCCTTATTAAAAGGGCCTGCATTCCCATTCCCACCATCTGCACATAGATATTTTTTCACAGAATTACAGATGACTGAGGGGCAGAAAAAGGCTCATAGAATCTTCTGTTATAGCATGTCACAGCTGGTCTTTATTTAAACTTCATGTATGAAATATTTACCTTCAAGTAAGTGTTTTGTTGGTAACATCAATTGATGCAAATGAACCAACTGACTCATTATCAGGAGAGTGAGACCTAGACAAGAATATGAACAGATTGACTGAAATATAAGGGGATTGAAGAAACTGTACCTTGATCTGATGCTGTGCAACATGACTTACAGTGGTTCCCAACCAATACATGATTGTCACTAAAAGCCTTGTCTCTAGATTACAATAAAATATAAAAAATAATTGATTGATTAATTTGAATAACAATTCAAGTTAGTAGCTATTAAAGGCATAAAAAGACAGAAATGTATAATTCTTTCTTTAATAGAAATGTTTCTTCTACCCATAAAGTGTCCAAACCAGGCTTTTCTGGATAAGCACATTTTTAAAACAGTCATTGTCCATGCCGGTTTCAGTTGGATTATTTGTCACAGTTGCTCCGATCAGATCGGTCTCCTCCATTTTGTAGATTATTTACGACTTTTGAATCCACATAAACACATCGGCAAAACCCGGCTTACTTTGAGCATGTGTTTTAAACAGTTTAATCCCTTTGTGAATTGTTTCCACTTGCGCCGTCCTTTAATTTCTTCATACAGCGGGAATCCAAATGAATTAATCCTGAGTCCAATAACCATCAAAGTCACTCCAATAGTGCTCCTTAATTACACTTTCATCCTCCTTTAACAAAATACTTCACATTCATCCAGTTTGAGACTTTTACATTTTAATTACCGCTGTTGCGCTCCCCCCCCCCTNGGAGGGGAAGAAACTGTTCAGGTGGCGAGAGGTTTTGGTCCTGAAGGAGCGCAGCCTCCTGCCAGAGGGGAGGGGGGTGAACAGTTTGTGTCCTGGGTGGGAGGCCACCCAGGACACAAACTGTTCACCCCCCTCCCCTCTGGCAGGAGGCTGCGCTCCTTCAGGACCAAAACCTCTCGCCACCTGAACAGTTTCTTCCCCTCCGCTACCGGCCTCTTAAACAAAGGCCCCCACTAACACTTACCTCAGCCACAACCTAGTCTCTATTTGCATTACATTAATGCACACAATGTTCATACTGCTTACTGCACATATTTCTTGTTTCATATTTTATATCCTATAATTCATTCATAGCATTCTATTTCCATGTTAATTACTGCTTTATTTTATTGCTATTTAACTATGTTTTATTAGGGTGTCCTTAAAGATTTTTTGTTGTATATTATATTTCTTTTTTTATATTTTATGTATGCACCATGACATCAAGTCAAATTCCTCGTATGTGTGAACTTACCTGGCAATAAACCTGGAATAGTGGAATAGTGCAATACGAGTCTATATACAAGTTATTGGAATTATATATTAGATAATAGATCAATAATTACTAAGTAGCAGATGAATGTTATGAAATTGTTTCAGCAGTTCAGTTGTTTAACAGTCTTATTGCCTGCGGGATGAAGCTGTCTCTGAATCTGGTTGTTTTTGTCCGGATGCTGCAGTTTTCCTTTCTGATTGCCTTTGTTGGTGTATTGCTGCATATCACGGTGCATTACCTTCTTGTCCATCAGAAGAATAGTGTGACAGCACTTTCAGGCATGTTTACCACGTAACAGCGTTGTCTTTGCGTGTGCACCATACACAGAAAATTGGGGCCCAATAATGGCAAAAAGGAAACACTCGCTAGCGCAGCTGGAGGTCAAAAACTCCAAAGGGAACCTTTAAACTATCCAAGGGTGACATTTCTGTGTCACGTCAGATAACAAATATTACATATAAGATATCACACTGATAGCTGCAACATTTGTAAAAATGTGGAAAATAAAATGACTGTAGCAAACAAATAACAACCAATTTGACTTGTAAAGCCAAATAACATATAATCACAAACATTCGTCCCTTGAATAGGTAAAGGAACATATTTTTTACAGGATGAAGCACATGTTCAGGACTTGGTAACCATCTGATGGCACAGGACCCTCATTACACATGAGAGAAATACACACATGGCACGGCAAGGCATACACATAGTTAACCCCCTACAGTATTGTGATGCAACTGAAAGCTCTTTGACTGAGAGGCACGTCATTTTCTAATGAAATCTAAATCCATGTGGACATGCAGTTCTTGGAAGTGTTCATAAATAAATAACCTCTGTTTTGGTGTCCCTGTGTTATCCTAAGTGAATGTCAGGAAGTCTGTGAGTCTCTGAGGACAGAGGGAATGGGGTCTGTCCAGCAGTGCTCTAGCTGAGAGTTGGTGGCAGCCTCCATCATCTGGCACAGGCTGCAGCCCCGTGTCACTTTTGTACTTCAGGATGGATGGCTCTGTGTGGCCTGGACACTGTTAACTCTGTCCCGATGGTGAGCTTCAAGGAGAAGCTATAAGAGGCATACCTTTTCAAGCCACTATAGCAAAAACCAGGAGGAAATCCAGGGGTCTGGTGCAATGTGATTTTTCTTTCCAATATATTTATTACATTTAAACTTTGTGTCAGATATTGAAACATATACACTGTGAAAACTCACTTAGAAACAATTCTATCCTCAGGATATTGAGTTTGCTCGAGCTACAGCTGAGATTGTGCCGCCTATTGAGACAGATGAAAAATGTTTCCCTCTTCCTGCAAAGGTGGGGAAATGCCTCCCTCGTAGATCCCCACTGCTCAGACCCGTTTTTATCTCTATGAATCATTTAAGAATTGTATGAATGTGGTGACGCAAGGTTGGCATAATTCTTTAGTTTAGCACTTCACATGTGATGAATATGTGAATTTTAAATGATGAATTATGGTTTGGTAATCAGACACTTTTTAAGGTCTTTATAATACTAAGGTAATATAATAGTAGGTAGTTATAGTCACACGACTTGTAAATGTGTAAGGAAATGATAGCAAGTGAGTTGAGTCCTTTTTCAGGCACACCATCTTTCTCTTTCTTACGCAGAACAATTAAAAAAATATATATATCTAAAATAATCTTTTTAATGACATGTTTGTACAAAATTATGTTTTTAACGAAAACAATAATTTAGAGTAAGAAGCTTAACAACATACATTATATATTGATAAAGTCCAGATTATTTAGTTCAATGATTTTTCTAAAATGAAATTGAATTAAACTTTAGTTTTAGACTCCAATAATCAAGTTGTTGCTAAGTGGCTGTATAGGTGGTGTTGGTAAATCTGTACCCAAAACACACACACAATGGCAGACACTTTATCAAAATGCATTGCAGTCATATAAATCAAATCAGATAATTTTAGTTGGTTCAGATGAGAAAATGAAAAAGCTGTTTCTACAGAAATAAATCCTGTCTTTCCCTTAAAATCTAAGATGGACTGCAGGGCAAAACTAACTAATAGTCTCACGTTTACCTATCGTCTGTGAGAGTGATTTAGGGCTGTGTCTGGCTCTGGCTTCAGTCCTGCTTTTTGAAAGCTGACCTTCGTTTAAGAAATGACTCAGTGACAAGGACAGACACCAACAATACACAGACTTTTTTCTTCTTCTTCTGAGAACCTCAGTGTACTCACTCAGGCGCAGGACACACTCTGCACGATGGATTAGCCTAACAAAGCTCTGCTCGGGAGCTTTCAAAGAAAGAGGCACTCCAGCAGCCTAGTTGAGACAAAGCTGCTTATCCACAGGTTCACAGTAATGTAATGGTGTGTGTAGCCAATTTGCTCCTCGCTCTTCAACGACTGTGAATATCATCCATGGGAAGAAATCACTTATATTTTCTGAACCTGGCTAATTGACTTCTCCAATGCCTCTTAACGCTGAAGTCAGATCGTGGATGACAGAGAGATGCCCTCGGCAAAGGTGGATATTGTCAATATAATTAACTGAACAGACAAGGCGAACTGTAGCTTTGCCCCCCAGTTTTATTTATAGCCAAGTCTTACAGCAGTTAAGTTGGTAACTACTTTATATTTTACGATCCAGAATTAATTACATCACTACCTTACTGTGATAATGGTTGTGTCATTAGATTTCATGGCAACGCTGCTGGTGAGGATTCATAGTTTTATAATATGTTATTATAATGCTGCAATAATATGTGTGTATTCATTGTTAGGACAAAACATAACTGCAATGTTTTAGCAAAGTAAATAATTACGTTAAAAATACACCTAACCCTAAGGAGTGTGAAACAACATTACATTTTTCTGAAATATGAGATTTGGATTATTAAGTATAACATAATACCACTCTAAATAATCATTGCACTCTTATAACAGTTTCAGAGTCATTACAGAAGAATATCAAATGAATCTCAGCTGATTCTTTATTCAACACGTTGTTATTCTTTTTCTATACATGACATCTTGATTACTCACTATCAAAACAGGACTAGCAACATTTTGGTTAGAGATGTTGCTGTTAAAAGCTAATTACTTCTAATGTAGCCTAGCGCTACTGGCCTCAAGCAATGATGAGAGGAGGGCTACACACCCCTGATTCTTGAAATTCCCCCAAAAAAGCTAAGCGATGTGCCAACATCACAAATGAGATAAACACTCTAACCTAATAGACAGATTAAGAAATAATATCTTATACAACAAAACAATTAGTATCGGTGAATGTTTTGATATTACATTTGCAAAAGCTAGTCAACATTGCAATTAACTGATTATGCAATTTTATGAGATTGTTGGACAATAATCAGTTTTGCCTAAATGTATTTAGCTGTTTAAGAATCTAAGTCAACGGGTAATTGCCTTAATACAGTAATTGTGCAATAATGTAATTGCTTGTGATGCTTAAATTCAAGCTGCATCATAACAAAGAAAAATAACTTCCTCTTCAAAATTGATAGTGAGTACTCTCTAGATACTGGGTGGAGGACATTGGAAGAGCTTTTCTATCTGATATTTCATGCAGTTTTGAAACACCATGAATGTTGCAACGGTTCTTGAGGGAGTTCAATTTGTTACGTTTTGGAATGCCAACATTTGTATGGATCTAAACCTAGGAATGTGAAGATTATATGAAGAACACATGATTATTACCACATGGTAGTCGGTGGAGCTGCTGATGTGGGCACTGTGATGTATGCGTGTATTTCTTGTTAAAGTTACAATAATTAGATTTGGGTGTTCTTGTTGCAAATGAACAACCAGTGTTCTGTTATCCCTTGGCTGACAGCTTGATCTCACATCTGGGATGTCACTCAGGGCAGGGAATGAGCTAAAGTATCCTGCAGAGAAACAAAGTAAGATCATAAAACCCATTACAGTTGTGTGAGCCAGTCAACCTCAGACCATTTATCTTTTGCTTACTCTCAAAGCCTGGGCACCTCGGTGGGCAACACACACACACACACACACACACACACACACACACACACACACACACACACACACACACACACACACACACACACACACACACACACACACACACACACACACACACACACACACACACACACTGTTTCGGGCTTTAACAAACCTTTCCCTCTTTTGTACCTGTCAGTAATTGGGCTTCCTTCATCATCATTCAGAAAGCCAATTTTTTTAAACAGCAAAATACCACAGCATTAACCAAGAACAGTCAAGTAAAAGCAACACGAATAGGTTGGTCGTGATGAGCTAATGTGGAGGTCTGGAGGCCGAGAGGCAAGGTGCAGATGAAAGACACGTTTTTTGTGTGTCTGGATTTAGAGACAAAATCTGTCGAACTGACTGAATAGGAAAGAAGAAACAGACCACAGTGAAGTGTTGAATAATGGTCTCGATTAAGTGGAGTGCTGTGATAGGTTACTGGTGTCATTGTTTGCTTGTGTGGTGGTTTGTTCCACAATGAACATGATTACAACAATGCAGTTGAAAAGCAGTGCTGCAACCCAGTCTAGACACAAAATACAGACTAGAGAATGACCAGAGCTTTGAGTCAACACTTGTTTAAAACAGATTTAAAAGGAACAAAGTGACTGTTATGTCTGTGCTGTTGCATCAGATTGCATTATATTGAATGGATGTGATAGTGTCCACGTTCTTCTATTTTGCGAGAGTAGACTTTCTGTACAGTAGGAATAATCCTTCCAGCGTACATTGGTACTATGTTCACAAGTGCCTTTCTACAGGAAGCAAACAAATACAAAAAATAGAGGGTTTCGCCAAACTGTGAAGGATTATTATACTTTTCCAACCACCTCTGTTTATTCTTAAATACCCAATTATACTGTTCAGGGTTGTGCAGACTTGAGACGACCTCAGCATGCATTAAGGGGAAAACCCTTTATTAATATTGTATGTTGATTTTTCTTGGTTTCATGCTTCTGCCTTACAGCATTTATTTTAATTCCCAAAGATGCACACAATGTCTCTATATATGAGAGGCAAAGGAAGGCTGAAGCAGAAATAGAGTCCATTTCTTACTGCAAAGTGAGGTGTGAGAATGTGCTCTACTTTTCTCATTCCTAAAACTCTTCAAGCCTCATTAAGTACGAAAACAAGCCAACTAGCTGCTGTGAATGGTTTGTAGCATTTGCCTGAGCCAAGAAAGGTTCTGTACGTCGCGCAGGGAGACAAAGCTGAATCGAGCAATCAGAGGCAGACGTTAATGAGAAAAGTTTAATGTTTTACGTGTTGTCTTACATGCTGAGTGATGAGGTTTATGGTTTATTGCAGTCAGTTAAATAATATGCTGTGTGTGTTGTTAGATTTAAGACACAAATATACATTTTGTAGAATAACAATGATAAAGATATAAAATGTTTTACGTCATTTTACCTTGATTTTACAAAACGTTTGCAAGCAGCTCTATTAAGCTGTGTTCAGGCACAGCAGTGCTCTGAGTTTATGCTCATGTCAGCATGTAGGATCATATTTACATGCTCACCATCTTAGTTTGGTTAGCATGCTCACATTCCCTAATTAGGACTTAACAAAGATTACAGCTGAGGTTAATTGTCTTTAGTTGTGCTGTGACTGTCATAAACATTTGAACTTTGAAGAAAGGTCAGAGCATCAACAAAGTTATTATAATGTATTCCGATGGGGACTTGAATATTTGTACCAAACAGTTACAGAAACATTTCATTAACATGACATTACATTTACATTTGTTAGACGCTTTTATCTAAAGCGACTTATATACATTCAATACTGTGGACAATCCCCACAGGAGCAATTTGGGGTGAAGTGTCTTGCCCAGGGACACAACGACATGCTGACTGCAGTGGGACTCGAACTGGCTACCCCCTGATTCAAAGTCCAGCACACTACCCACTGAGACTTTAAAACACATGGACACATGATGGTAATGGAAGTCATTTGGCCTAAGGGAAAAATGAATTTCTTTACTATGTTTGACCAGAAATGTATTTCGTACCGTAGGGGTTGTTAGAGGGAGATTCAGGAGATCTTCTGGGTATATATTTGTACAAAATGTCATTGCAATCCATCCAATTGTTGTTGAGATATTTTGGTCTGAACTGATAGACCTTTGGAATGACCTTGCAATCCAAAGACCCATTATGTGAGAGTGAATAAAAACTGCTCTCCCAGCAAGTGAAATTGTCACCCACATTATCTCTTGAATTCCACACTTCTAACTTTGCTGCTGACAATGACTCAGCTCAAAATGAAAAAACAAGTGCTTCTCTCTGGCAATCACATATCAGACTTATATAAAATGATATCTCTCACCAGAAATCACCGCGTTTTAAAACATTTCCCCTTACACACAAACAAAATATTTGTCATACTTTAAATGTCAAAATAGACACTTTGAGATGTGAACCTCAAAGTGCAGGCTCACAAACAACTATTGGTCTGAGCCAAAGCACTAGAGCTCTTTGACTGAACGCTTATCCCTCTGTTGGAGTTTGCAGGCTTACATCATGTTCACAGCTATAGTCTTGCATAAGCACGGAAAATTCATTGCTTACATCCAGTTTGCGTAATACTAACTGAATGCATACAAAATCAAATCTATTGTTGTGCTTTTTATTCCCGGCCTCAAATCAACACATTGTAGTTCTCACTGCTATGTTTTTGTATCTCCAGTAATACAGCCAGCTCTGTTGAAAGATTGGTGAGAATAGGGAAAATAGTACTGCTGGTTTTGGGAATGAGAAATGTGTCTGTGTGGATAAGATGTAATGCACAAGAAAAACGAAACTCACCAAAGGTTAAACAGGCCAAAGAAATGTCATCAAAATGCCACTTAAACAAGAATTGGCCTTTTGGATTCTTTCATCGCATCTAACTTTGTGCCAGCTTGTATATGAGTGAAAATGCAGCATGGTCCTCTGAAAAGGTCGATCAAGATCTGTTTGAAGTAAAACCTAGACTTAACCACAGGGATTTTGTGCATCAGAAAGCATGTTAATTTGACCAGTAACGCACATTTGAAGATTTAATATGTCAATAAACATCAATTATGGAATTATGATTAACGATGAAAGACAGTGGGAAAACAACAACATATAATACCACACCTTTTTCTCCATAAAACAAGGATATAATGCAAATCATTAAATTCTCCAGAAGGTCGTGTTTCATGTCTGGTTATCGAAATATTAATTAATGACAAATAGAGAACACCAGAGGTGTGACTAATGGAAGCTGGGCCCTTGCAGCTAGGCAACTGAGAGGCTGACATGACTGCTTAAGTAAATGTTCGCAAATAGGATTATTCTGCCCACTCTCTCTCAACTGGGATCATGCTTCATTTTCTGCACTTCATTTCATGACCTGCTCAGGGCAGTGATGTTCTGAAAGCAAGGGTGTAGTTCTGACCTCAAAAGAGATGAGGACATAACCGTGCAAACCAAAACAAACATCAAAACAAATAATCCTATAGCCTGCATTTATGTATTTATTTATTTATTGTGCATTGCATAATAGTGGCAGTATAACCAAACACACATTTGAAGTTGTATATAAACTGTTACATTAACACACAAATAATTACACTTTATTTATTTTAAAGGGACCTTTCTAATACATAATTTCTATCTCTAGTGTTTTCTATAACTCCGACACTTTTTATTTAAATACACATGTTGTTGAAGTGCTCTTTAAAGCTATCATTTGTGACTGCGACCTTTCTTTAGAGGCTTTATGTAGAATGTTATGTAATATAAGACCTGGTTAATTTACCCCACTACAATCATGTGGTTTGCCACGGGGAAAAATTGACATTAATCCAGCTCTCTAAATATGTCAATAATATGCAGCCACAACGACCAGCAGCAATAAGATAGGGCAACATCTATGTGACATGTAAGCTGAATTGCACATTTTAAAATTGGGGGAATAATATCCCTCCTCTTCACATTGGAAGTGATAAACATTAAACATACATCATTTAAATAGTGGCCACATTTCTTGCCAAACACAGATGGTTATGAAATCTCAAACCCTATACTAGCTGCTAACTGGCTGTACTGTAACTGTTACTAACTTCACCCACACTAATGTTCAACACAGCTAATTATTTTATGCCTGGCAGTCGTCCCTAGACTGCGGCCACCTTGGCTACACTTCACCTTCATTTCCCCTCGGTTACTAGACACAACAGGCTCTGAAAGTGGAGGATTTCACCCCTCTATTTTTGAGCCTCAGGCTGATAGGCCCTATTCACAACAAATAAGAGGATCAAACTGCACTGGGTGTGGGTGCAGTGCAGTCTCTGAGTACATGAGAAGGGAAAGGAGGACAGTGTCTATAAGCCTGTTTTCTCCCAAGTTGGGTACAATTTCTTAAGGTAGTTCAATTTGGTTTGACAATTTAGAGTGTTGTTAAAAATAGCAACCGATTCTTTCACCTCTTTTTTGATCTGATATATCCTGATGTGCTTGATTGTTTCTGTGATGGACGTGTGTGATCATGTGAGTGGGCTTTCTTTATTGTTTTAATGGGGGTTGCTGCAATTATGTAGCAATTTAGAGGGACTGAAGCTTATCAGCCAATACACATCTCGTACTATTTTCAGCTTCAACCTGACCTTAATTCCCCTCACGCTGTTTATATTTTAACATGGAGTGCCATGACATTACTTCAACAAAAGCTCTGTGATACAAAACTGTTAGATTTTTTTAATTGCTTTGACAGTTATATCTGATAACAGTATGAATTGTCACATCCTTTATAATATTATCTTAATCTTTGAAGTGTAATGCAATTAGCCATCCCTGAGTAATCTCCTCACATTAGTAGTTTCATCGTGGTTGTAAACAGTTTTTTTGTTTTGCAGGTATCAGGTAAAACGTGGGCATGACTGAGATAATTTTATCCCCCCAATTTCACACAATTGCTGGAGCAGAATTAGCTACAGTAAAGGGTTCCCTTGTTGTTCTGTCAAGAAAGGAACAAAACAAAGAATCTGTTCAATTCTCCTGTGTAAAAACACGTTGTGCTCTAGGGAACTAGCGGTGACCCACCAATTTGACTGATTGTATTAGTCTGAAAAATGAGGGACGGTGGAAGAGATGACACTGCTTCAGCTTTCATTAACTCAAAATCACTTTCCGCATAAAGTGAAACAGTGCACAAAGGTAATTAATTTCCTCAAGGACAATTATTTTAGTGCCTCGAGATAATGACAAGAACTCGTCAAAGTTCAATCTTGGTAGATACTGTAGGTGGTTTTGAAGGAAAATGATCCCCAAAGGCCCAATTTAGAGACGGTATTGCGCCATCTCTGGTGACAAAGTTAATTCACCGTGCAGCTTAGATGTATCCGTAGGAGACTCTTATTAGCAGTGTAGAATATTATACTGCGGAAAGAGCAATAACCCTACAGGATACTGTGTATTGACCTTCTTCATAAGGAATGCAGTGCACAGGGAAAGTAGGCCTACTTTTAACAAAATAAACGTCTTCATACAGTTTTTCAAAATACATGTTGTGGGTGTATAGAACAATACAATGATAATTTAAAAAACAACAGTTTGGCATTTTAATACTTTATAATTGCTTGATTGAAAATCTAAATGTTATACATGCTATTATATATTACACATGCTTTTCAGTACTGCCTGAATGGAAAGCATGTATCAAATACGTGTTGAACATTAACAAAAATATCTCATCTCAACAGATGGGAGCATGTGCAGTAACGCTTAAGTGTGTGTACTATGCAAGACATTTTTAATATCACTTAATTGAATTACATCTTTGTGTTTAAAATAGAAAATGATATTACAATATTTTTTTACTGGCCAAGTCGCCATTGTATTAAAAACATATATTCAAGGTGTTATTGTGTTTGAATTTTTTTGGAATGTTGCCCTGCTTGTTTTTAATAAATGGGCTGCTAATAATGCAATCACACAGTCACGCAAGACAGGGGGATAATGGAGGTTGTTTCTGGCTGTTGGGAGTCTGTGGGTCTTCAGTTCAATGCTGGTAGCTGGAAGGGTACCATGTTGCCTCTGGGGCACTGCAGAGGTGCCCTTGAGCAAGGCAGCCAACCTCCAAGTCTGCTCCTTTGGCGTACCCTGCGCTATGACCCCTGCTGAAAAATGTATCTGTGTAGTGGTATCTAGGAGGGATATATGAATAGATAATGTGCAACTGCCTCTTGGGAATTTACCTTGTAAGAAGTGCCTTGTGGTGATTGACGAATAAAGAATACATTATCAGTGTGTTAGGGTCTAGCATAAATCTTCATCTATCAGATCACCTACATGCTGTGCCGTCAGTTCTGCAACACAGTGTAGAGTTAAGACTTGCTTTTCCCAAGAGAAAACAGATGTCCTTGTCCCGGAGTTGCAAGGGACAAATAATATGGCATCTCAAATGATTTGCCAAGGGCAGGCAATGTCCTATTTTAATAAATAGAAATGTCAGTTGCCGTATTTTACATGCCTAAAGTTGTAGAGGCTTTCCTCATTAGAAAAGCAGCATTGGTTGATTTCAAATGCTTTTTAATTATTATTATTATTATTATTATATTATTTAGTAATAATAGTAGTAAGGAAGTTAGGGTGGATGGTTAACTCTAGCTTTCTTTCCCATTTATGAACCAAGCAGTCTGTAAATCACTTAATTAGAAAACTGTGTGAACAAGTGTTGTTAAGATGGCATTGCTCACCCCCAAAGCTAAATCAAACTGCTGAATTTGAAGATTTTCACACAGTGTCGCTGACCTTTTCTTGGGAGTGAGAAGAGTGGGGAGTCACATTTATTTTATCTAGGTTCCTTTGAAATTACAACTGTAACTATTATTTGATCACCTTAATGTAAGAGAAGACAGTAACCTATGACAACATAACATTACCAGCTGACCATCATGAGGGGGACGGACTGTAAATCTCCTGTGGTTCACAGTGAAAGGCCCATGAAGCATTCACTCTCTTGCTTCCAGCCCTGTCACAGAGGCTGCTGTTGGGTGGCAGGAGTGATGAATGTGGGGACGGGCTGCTGAGAGCTGAGACTTGTTGGTTTTGACACAGAGCAAGAAAGGATTCAAACAAGCAGACGATGTAGGCTGGCCTGGTCACAGCCAACCAAAACATTTACATTCTTAGCTGTGTACCATCTTCTGTGTGCAAGCAATGCCCGCTTCCTTACACATTTTTCTTACTGCTCTGCTGGTTAACTGGTTTCCTCTTTTTTATAGGCTGTCAATTTTAGCCTATTTGAAAGTGGTAATTATTGGAAGAGAAGAGGGAGCTCAATGAGACACCAGTCACAAAGGCCACTTCCTGCTTCCTCCTCTCCCTCGTATTTAATTACGCCAAAGCTGTGCCTTTTGGCTCCAACCTTCTCATATAATTTACCACCGTCCTTTATTTAAAAGGCAGCTCCCTCCTGGTTCACGCCATAATTCAGCAAGTCCTAAACTATCATCGCCTGTCTTATTAACACCGGAGGCCATCACAAATCATAGTTCTCTTTAAAAGATTTAGATGTTCTTTTATCATGCTCCTGCTGCTTCTTATGCTCGCTCCAACATCACACCATAGGGTTTGGAGGACTGGCTCTGAATTGGAACCAGTTCCTAATATCTAAGGAGAAGCAACGCTGCAGCCACGCGAGGACGATAACGGTCGTATCTGCTACAGTTCTCTATCAGATAGACGGTTCGGCCACACAAGGCCGACATGGAAACGCATAAAACGATAACGGGTCCCTAGGTGGGGGCGCAAACGGCTCCGTGTTTACGCCTATACGATCATTTCCTGACGGGCAAACGGCTCTGTGTTGTACGCCTGTATACAAATCATTTCCTGACGATTGACGATGACGCAATATGTCCCAGTGTTTCGAGTCAGTCCGTTATCTTGCAGGACAGTGCACCCAGCAGGAGCTTCAGTCTAGATTTGATCGATATGGTGACATAAACGCTGTGCAGTGAAGTCAATCGGACAGGAATGAGGAGACTCGCAGGTCTCTGCATGATAACTGCGGGCTCCGCGCCGCTGTGATGGAGCGATCATTACTGGATCAGCCAGACCAACGGATACTGACGGCTGTCAGGAGAGGGTTTGGAGGAAAAAAAGAGGCTCCGTCCTCTGTGTATTATTCTTATATTATTATATAGGTCGTTATTCAATTTGTTTTAAAGCTCCAATAAATACAACAAAGAAGACCTTTGACCGGCACTTTTTGTAATTTTTGTCCGGAAGATTTAAACTTTAAACGGACATGTTGACCGGCGGAAACCCCACCTCTGGCTGCTTAAATCCAGCACGGAGAATAAACAGAAGGGCCAACCATTGGCGATCGTCGCTGCTTTTGGTGTGTGATTTTGTGGGCGAAGTACAGCGCGACTTACAGCCCGACACCGACATATGGGTACTACAGCGGTCTCCAGCGCTTGTCGAGCGGTCTCGTGCTGAAGTACAGCGACACTTACAGGCCTGGCATATGCATACATGCCAACCTTTTCAAATCCAAAAGAGTGAGGTTTGCAGGCGGCAAATGTGCACGGCCAAAATTTAGTAAAAGAAGAAATGGAACCCCAGTAATTACATGTATAAACCATTGTATTTAACATATATTGCATAATTGTATGCATTTTTCACAAAAAGTGGTTAGTTTGGTAAAGCGCAGTGTCATCAACGACACTTGTTGGTGCCAGTAAAATGTCCAAAAAGGCAAACGAATGGAGATAATATCCCAAAACCTCCCAACATTTTATTAGTATTTTGTATGTGTTTCTGGTCCTCTTCCAGGTTGAGATAGTGTAGCCCATTACGTGACTATTTGGTTGGGGGGGCCCGGCGTTTGCTCCAAAGGACTGCGCTGAGCGGAAAAGGTTTGAGAACCATTGGGTGTAGCATGAAGATGTGTCAGAATGTAGGGAAAGCCAGAACTCTTGTTTGGAACCACTGGGATAAAGCCAGAGGTTCATATTCTCGTTATGGTTGTTGCATATTAGAATCAAAGGTTTTCACAGGAAGATATCTCTTGTGTCGCTCCATAAATCAGAAAATACATGCATAAAAAGTCACTTGTCCTGCATGTTGTTCACACCCCCAGGTTTATGTCACGGGGTTTTTAGTGTTGTCGTGTCTAGGTTTGGTTTGCAGGTCATACTGTTTTTCCTCCTGGGTTATTGTCTTGGTCCTTTTTCCTGTGTTTTTCATGTCTTGTCGTTAGTTCCCTCGGTGTGTCTAATTTCCCTGATGTTTTCGCCGTCACTCCTCGTGTGTCTACTGGCCCATCAGTTCAGCCCCGCCCCTGGGATTGTTCCCACCTGTGCCTTGTTACCCTGTGTTTAAATTCCCTGCTCCAGTGTTCAGTGTAGGTTCGTCTTGTCTATGTCATGTCAGGTCTATGCTTTTGGAACTCTTGGGTTTTTGATTCCACTACGTTGAGGCCCTTCATTTTTGTTCCTCTGTTTTTTTGTCATCTCGACTGGAGTTTTGTGATTATCCTTTTGGTTCATTTTTTGCTAAATCATGGAAAAATGAAGTGACTCACAATACTTTACTCTGCTGCGCTGTCTGGATGCCGTGGAATCTAACAGAACGAACTGAACAAAAATGGACCCGAGCAGACCTTTTGATGCTACAGGCGGAACGTCTGTTGGATACTCTCGGAGTATATTTGGTTTTATACGTGAAAAGGGGCCTCATCTAGACGGGTAGAGAGTCTGCGTTGAAGGAGGCACGTCAGGAGGTTGCTCGCAAGCCCGCTGGCTCGTGGAACTTGTTGCCACGAGGTGGCTAGGGATTTTTTCACGTAGCCCTGGGCAGGCCAGTCCTCATTTTCTGACCCTTTCTTGGCGGGGTCTGGTCCTGGCCGTTTGGATCCACGAAGCCTCCAAAAACTCCTAAGGAGAGCGAAGCCAGCGGTCCGCGGCCAACAGCCCATGGTACTACCATGCTCCGAGTACCATCCCACCACACCGAGTGACCCTGTTCCGGTCCTTGCCCAGCAGTCATGGTTCCGCTCCATGCCGGCCCCAGCAGCCATGGTCCCTGCTCCAGACCGGAGGCCCACAACGCATGGATCCGTGCACAGTACTGCCTACGCTCCATTGGCTTCCATACTCCATTACCTGGCTTACACAGCCAGGGTCCAGGCTTCCGCTCCGCGGCCCAACCAGCCATGGTTCCGGCTCAGTGACCGCCGCAATCAGCCATGGCCCCTGCTTCAGCTCCGGACCTTACAGCCATGATTCCGGCTCCTGAACCGACCATACAGCCATGTTTCCGGCTCAGTTGCCCGGCCCCAGCAGTCATCGTTTCCAGCTCCAGAACAGGCCTTACAGCAGTTCCGGCTCCAGAACCGGACCTTACCAGCCATGGTCCCGGCTCCAGTGCTGCCCCAGCAATCATGTTTCCGCTCCAGAACCGGACCTTACAGCCATGTTTCCGGCTCCAGAAACCGGACCTTACAGCCATGTTCTGCTTCTAGTACGGCCCCAGTACCCATGGTCCGACTCCAGTTCGGCTCCAGGACTGCTTACACGGCCAACGGCCAGCTCCCCGAGTCCTGTCGGCGTTACCGACAACGCCAGCTCCCCGAGTCTGTCAGCATACCGGCCGACTCCAGCTCCTCGTCTCCAGTTGGCTGTTCAGGCCAACGCCAGCTCCCGAGTCTGTCGAGCATACCGGCCACTCCAGCACCTCGTCTCCTGTTGGCTCTCCAGCCGACTCCAGCCCCTCCCCATCGTGTTCTGTGGGGCGAACCAACCTTCTCAAGTCTCCTCTCAAGTCTTCTCAAGTTACCCTCTCCAATCACCTCTCGGAGTCCCCATTTCAAGGGACACTTCTCAAGTATCCTCTCGAGTTCCTCTCAAGGTCTCCTCTCAAGTCTCTTCTCAAGTCACCTCTCGAGTCACGCTCTCAGGTTCCCTCTCGGGTTCCCTCTCAAGTCACCTCTCGAGTTCTCTCTCAAGGTCACCTCTCGAGTTCCCTCTCAAGTCACCTCTCAAGTCTCCTCTCGAGTTCCCTCATTGATTTGTTGAATGACCCTCGAGTCACCTCTCGAGTCACCTCTCGAGTCCCTCTCCAGTCTCTTCTCAAGTCCCTTCTCGAGTCACCTCGTCGGGCCCCATTCAAGACACTTGCTCAAGTCACCTCTCGAGTTCCTCTCGAGTTTTTTCAAGTTCATCCTCTTGTGTATTGTAGTCCCTCTCAAGTCCTTCTCGATGTCTCCTTCTTCGATGTCCTATCGATGCCTCTCATGTGTAAGTTCCCGCTCGAAATCCTCTCAAGCCAATCTCTCAAGTCAACTCTCAAGTTTCCTCATCGAGTCTCCAGCTCGCAAGTCCCTACTCTTGTGCCTTTTGAGGGGTTGGCGCTGGGGGTGCCTGCCAACCTTATGTCTTGTGCCGTTGGAGGCCCCACGCGACTACTCTTCTGCCGGGGTCCTGCCAAACCCGTATGTCCTGTGCCATTGGGAATGTTGGTTGTGTGTCCCGCCCGGCCGAGACGTACTCTTCTGCCGGGGTCTGCCGACGCTGTAGTGTCTTGGTGTGTTGCTGTGTGGTGTATGTGGTTTCGCCGCCGATACTCTCTGCGTGTGCTGCCGGAACTTTGCTTTTATGTCTCCTGTTTGTGGGTTTTGGTTGCCGATTGGAGGCGGCGCGGCCACTACTCTTCGTGCCGGGGTCCTGCCAACTCTGATGTTCCTGTGCCGTTGGAGGCGCCGCGGCCGAGCCACTCTGTGTTCTGCGGGGGCCTGCCACCTAGTCCTGTGCCGTTGGAGGCCCCGCCAACCACTCTTCTGCCGGGGGTCCTGCCAGTCCTGGTGCCACTGGAGGCCCCGCCGACTACTCTTCTCCGGGGGCCTGCCGCCCTATGGTCCTGTGCTGTTGGAGGATCCCGCCGACTACTCTTCTGCCAGTCCTGCCGGCCGTGTCCTGTGCCGCGGAGTCCCGCCGACGGCTCTCCTGCCGGGGGTCCTGCCGGCCCTGTGTTCCTGTCCCGGTTGGGGTCCCCGACTACTCTTTACCGGGCCTGCCAACCCCATGTCCTGT
>NW_011362908.1:54473-57835 GCF_000735185.1 Notothenia coriiceps | reverse complement strand
GTTTTTGTATTTGCTATTTGTGAAGTAGGCAATAATATCAAATGACCCTGTGACCTGTGACCTCCTGCACTGCAGTTCCCGAACATCTGGAGAGGCCCTGAGTTCTGCTTCCTCTGTTAATTGGCTAAAACCAGAATTGAGTTAACCCAAAGGGAGATTTTGCCTCAGATACTGAATGCGTTAAAGTCCTTGATTAATTAGTGGTTCATATCCAGCATGCCATTAGTTAAGAAACGATAAGGATGTTGGTGGTGTGAAATGTGACATGCGTTTCCTGCAAGACTTTTTAACAGAGCAGGAGACAATGGGATCACACAAAAAGTTAGAGAGCAATGGTCGGTCGGGAAATTCTCAATGGATGTATTCATGATTACTGGTGAGCTGACTTGAGTGAAAAGTAAGTTAAGAGATGGCTTAGGTATGAAACAGTGAACCTTAGTTAAGTTGCCTTAATCCTATGGATGTCATGAGACCCAGGACGTTTAAACCATATGAAATTGTGGCTTTCATAGAGAAAAACATGTGTCACCTTGTATGATATACAGTTGTGTGTGCGTTCTGTCAAAGAAGTCCCTCTGTCATGACTCTAAAATCATGTGATTGGGGGACTGCCTGGGCAGAGGGACAACACACACACACCACACGCCACGCACAAGAGCAGTGAAGCACAGATGCGAAATCAACAAACTGCTGACTCACTGCCTGGGGTCCCGCCCAGGAGTGAAACCCGAACAATAGAACACTGCCAACTCTGCCGCTAGCTGCTCAGAAGTGAACTCGCCATAACAAATAGCTAGGAAGGAGCAAGGCGACCAAAGACTCCTCCCCACCTGTGTATAAATGTTGTGATGATTTTGTTGCTCGGCGCTCTTGTTCTGACTTGGCTGTCCCCGTGGTACGTATAATCACACGGTGGTAGAACCTGAAGTGGGAGTACTCTGCATTTTGAAGCTGCTTTGTTTTGGGGCCCCCAGAGGTGCTTGCGTGATTAAGGTGATTTGAGGTGGATGTTATTGTATAGTTTTACCATTAATAGTTATTGTTTAACCCTTATCACTGGTTGCATTTGAATTTTTCCTTCTGTTAATCTGACCATTCATAAAGGAACGCCGCGGAGCAGAGGTTCTGCCCCAACAGACTTTACTGTATTCACATTGTTTTAAAATGAGGATGGATGATGGCTGCCTTAAACCTTGTGAGAGGGAGTCACTTCCCCTTGATGTCGAAACCTCAATGGGTCATGTCAAGAACTGTTGGGCTGCTGCCGTAAAAAAGCAGAAAGCTTTTAACCAGTATTTTGTAATCTTCTCTCGCATCAGGGTACAACAAAACTGTGCACCATTCTTCCAAATAGCTGGTAAAACTTTCCTGCTTTTTTACGGGCAGCAGCCAACAAGTTCTTGACATGACCATTGAGGTCGACATCAAGGGAAGTGACCTCCACTCTCACAGGTTTAAGGCAGCCATCCATCATCCTCATTTATAAAATGAAATACATTAAAGTCTTGTTGGCAGAACCTCTGCTCCGCGCGTCCTTTATGAATGGGTCAGATTAACAGAGGAAAAAATTCAAAGCGCAACCCGGTGATAAGGGTTAAACAATAATATTTTAATGGTAAAATATACAATACATCACCTAATCAACCTAAATCACGAAACCAATCTCCTATTCACCTAATCAAGAAGCACTCTGCAGAGTACTCCGGGCTCAGGTTCTACCACCGTGTGATATACGTACCACGACAGCCAGTCAGAACAAGAGCGCTGAGCAACAAAATCATCACAACATTTATACACAGGTGGGGAGGAGTTTTGTCGCTTGCTCCTTCCTAGCTATTTGTTATTGGCGAGTTCACTTCTGAGCGAGCTAGCCGGAGAGTTGGCAGTGTTCTATTGGTCGGTTTCACTCCTGGGCGGGACCCCAGGCAGTGAGTCAGCAGTTTGTTGATTCCATCTGTTGCTTCATCTCTTGTGCGTGCGTGTGTGTGTGTGTGTGTTTGTCCCTCTGCCCCCAGGCAGTCCCCCAATCAATGATTTAGAGTCATGACAGAGGACTCTTTGACAGAACGCACACACATTATATCATACAAAGGACACATGTTTTTCTCTATGAAAGCCACAATTCATATGTTTTAAACGTCCTGGTCTCATGACATCCATAGGATTAGCTAACTAACTAAGGTTCACTGTTTTCATAGCCTAAGGCCATCTCTGAACTTCCTTTCACCTCAAGTCAGCTCACAATAATCATGAATACATCCATTGAGAATTCCGACCGACCATTGTCTCTCTAACTTTTGTGTGACCCAATTGTCTCCTGCTCTGTTAAAAGTCTTGCAGGAAACGCATGTACATTTCAACACACCAACATCCTTATCGTTTCTTAACTAATGCATGCTGGATATGAACCACTAATTAACAAGACTTTAACNAGGAAACGCACGTACATTTCAACACACCAACATCCTTATCGTTTCTTAAGACTTTAACTGCATTATATCTGAGGCAAATCTCCCTTTGGGTTAATCAATACTGGTTTTAGCAATCAACAGAGGAAGCCAGAGACTCAGGGCCTCTCCAGATGTCTGGGAACTGCAAGGCAGAGGTCACAGGTCACAGGTCATTTGTATTATGCCTACTCACAAATAGCCAAAAAAAAAACACCCTTTTGATTACACATAAAAGTGGAAGAAAAGACTATTGCGCTAATCTATTATTACTAAAAATGGGACATCGTTTTCAGGAATATATGAAAAAACCTCTCTATATTTAAGAGTAAAAATGTACTTTGTCCCTTCAAATTTAACACACATGAATATATAAGGTGACATTAAAATGAATATACCAGAAATATACCTTATTGAACTTTCTGCCATAACACGTTTACTTTAATACTTCAAATAAAGCCTCAATCTTCATTATGTAATACTGAACCAAATCTCACGAGGGAGTGGGGGCCGAATTTTCAAAACATTGGCAACATATTTATGATAAATATGTTGCACAGTTTATAAAAAAGGATATAATAACTTTAGCGCATTTGATAATAACTGTTGTTGACCGTGCACACTGTTGTAACAACATTTCATTTTGGTTTTTGAAAAATATCCATAAATAGATGAAAGACAGAGCCAAAACATATTTAAGGACTGCTTGTCAACACTGTTCAGCGTAACAGACAGGGCAGAAGACAAAATTATCATAATTGGCTGAAGACACACAAACACAAACACACACACACACACACACGCACACACACACACACACACACACACACACACACACACACACACACACACACACACACACACACACACAACGTAACTAACTTACGTATAGACACTAACTATTAACTAACGTAA
>NW_011362908.1:27304-54433 GCF_000735185.1 Notothenia coriiceps | reverse complement strand
CACACAACACAAACACACACACACACACACACACACACACACACACACACACACACACACACACACACATACACACTCATTTTGTTGTATCTTGTGCAGGTAATGAATATTTGCGAGAACTGAACAAAAAAACCCTGCAGTGATTTCAAGTATTATTATTAGTGCTTGCATTTAATTGTGAATGACAATGAGATGGAATTGACCTGAGCCTCTTTTAGTACCCGGTGCACACTGCTAACATTTTCTGGGGGTCTTTCAAAAAGGAATCACATAATAAAACATCCATCCTTTATATAAAGTGTGGCAGCACTGTGAAATAAAATCATGTGATTTCTTTTTAAAGTTTTTCTGTAATATAAAACTAACTTTTATGAATAAAAAACACTTTCTTTGTTAATTATATACAAATATATAGAAAATAGTGTTAGTGTTATACCTCATCTCTACTTTCTATTTGTTAATCTTTGTGTGCAGAGAACCACTAAAATGAATGCCAGACACATCAGAAAGAAAAAGAAGCAGAAAGAAAAAATAATTGATTGGTGCAAGATGGAAATATAATCATATTTTTGTTGTAATATCCCTGTTACACACAAAACCGTGTGTTTTCAGTGTGTGAGGTTTTCAGCATCTCAAACATCAGGGGTAACATCTGATGATTATTTACAATCAAATACAAAGGTCTTTGCGTGATTTGTTAATGACACTGACACTATTGCCCTCTCCACTTAAACATCAAGCTAACTCGGGGGAAGAAAATAGTAACCAAACTAACGTTACTCCATTCATGAAGAATCATACACTGAACAAAGCAGTGAATGAAATGTGATTCCTTTTTGTTCAACCTGTAATGTGAGACGCTAACCGTGTCTGTAAGAGGATCTGCATCACAGGGTCAGGACTATGGTGACGTGCTATTCCAGCACCATTTACTGGTCAACCTTGAAGGTCACCAATAACAGCCCATCAATGTTGCTGACATCCTGATTCAAATAAAGAGAGAGGAGGATTGTGTATTTCTGTGATATAAATGTTTAGATTTTTTAATTGAACAAGACTGAAGCCTCCAGTGTGCTCAGTTGTGAGCTGTCAAATGTGCCCCCCCCCCCCCTAAAAAGAAATACCCTTTAAGCTAAATGCAATGTAATGTAATGTAAAGCAAAAGGAGACATTTGTCACAAGGCAATTAATGTGACTTTGAATTGCTGAACAGTAAGTGTCTTTTTACCAAATGTTCAACCATATCACTTCTTAACCCTCCCTCAGATTACCGGCTTTTCACTGGTAATCAATTGAATCATTTTATCAAATAGAAGAAAATAAATGTCAACCTAAAGGTGGTGCAATAGGAGAGAACAGTGCAACACTGATGTCAGTGTGATTAGCAGCCTATCCAATAGTTGTTGAGATATTTCAATCTGTCTCTCAAAATATGTTATTACAATTTCCCTGTCTCATTTCCCCCTTGGCTGTAAGAACCAACAGCAGTTACTGCAATCTGAAATCCTACTTTTCCCACAGTTCATAAGTACTCCAGTGGTGAGAAGCAGGATGTTCCACTTGTTAACTTGCAGTTCAAGTGGTTCACTCGAGTAAACTAAGGCTGTTTCAAAAAGTTTTCCCACTTTGACATATTTGAGAATTATCCATGTGGCTGTCAACAAGCTGTAGAATATAGAGATTTAAAGAATATGGCAATTAAAGTTTGACTAATAAAAGCCCTTTTTGATTGCAGTGGCACATATTAGCCTGTGTCATTTTAGTAGAAATAAAGTGATTGTGTCTTCACATATCAATATTTCAGGTATTTGTGAATCAGATTCTAGAGTATGCAAGGAAAGATGTTTAATAATCTAATTTCTATTCATTTTTTATATGATGTTTTACATTTTCTGGCAATAAGACAGACCATGCAACGCCTCTCTGACTTCATTAAAATTGCAATCATTACCAGGCTATAAGATATAAGATGTTATAATATCCAGCTAAGCTTTGTACAATGATTACCCTCTGGACATTCACGACTGCTGGACCATTAATTGAAAATTGGTCTTAATTAACCACACTAAAAATTAGAGATGCCATTGTTTGAGCCAATGAAATTAGTTTTCAAGCAATGTGAATTGAAATTAATGGGAGAGTAGGTATTTTCTTTCTTCTTTGGATAAAGTGTTATTATCAGAGATACAGAAAGGTCACCTTTATTAATCATCATAATTATTTACAGTAATTAGGCCAGATATCAAAGGAGCACTTTGTAACTGCTCTCAGAGAAAATTGATTCTTCATGCTCGAAATGACTTCAAGGGTACTAACACGTTTTATGTAATATATGCAGTTTGAAAATAACAAAGTCCGACCTCAATCACGACTGGCAATAATGTGGTAGTTCACCAAATAACACATTTTATGTTGAATATTAAGCTTTGTATTTAATCTGCTTCCCTTGGAACAAATGTAAAGGTGGCTTGATGATGGATGATAAAAACAATGATTGTAAGAGATATGTATACAACAGCTTTGTGTTAAAACTACGCAGAAGCAAACAGTAATGTACTCTATATAACTAAGTAACTCACTGACATAAATCAATACAACCAAAAGTTTTAGAGAAAAGGGAAACCTGAATGCTACAAACTGTTTTTGAACAGTGGTCAACACATTCAAGGTCAGACTGAGTTATTGTAAAATACAGTGGCGAGCCGTGACTTTTATACCTAGGCCCTCTGACCCTAACCCTAACCCTTTTTTACACAATGAACTTGCAGACCTTTAAAATGTGAGTTGGGTTTCGTCCAACACTTCATTCCAACATAAATTTGGCCATTTCATTATTCTTAATTTTTAAGATGAACCAAGTTAGCAAACTATTCCACAATTGATATAGTGCAATATGTATTTTGTATATATTTAAAATGTAGTTCAATAAGCCAACAAGGGCATATTTAGCTAAATCACTAACAGATAGCTCAGAAATTGGAGCCCTCTCTTTTTCTACCATTTTCTTGCAACATCCATGTTGCCGTATCCTATTTATTTTGATTTGTAGGATTTTCATTACTTAAGGGACGTGGATGATACATGTATTGTGTCAGTTAGCATACACCCATTTATCGACATGTTGCCAAGTATTAAGACCCTAAAGGCCGAATAGCTGAATGTTATCCAAGGTCAATAACTCTCACTGATAATACTTTGGCAAATATATATGTTGGCCAGCAGAGAGCAATTCTCTCTTCATGAGTTGGCAAGCTGTAGCTGTAATCTGAAATTCTGAGAACATTATGTTTTCTAGTTGGAAGACATTGAACTCAGATAGAGACCCAACAATTGTGCAAGAGAAGAATGGTGATCATTTCAGTGTACTCGCTTTTTTAGTTCAAGAAGTCTTGAATTCATATAACCTTACACTTTGGGGAATGCTAGTTAAGCAGTAGACTTGTTGTAGACACACACACACACACACACACACACACACACACACACACACACACACACACACACACACACACACACACACACACACACACACACACACACACACACACACACACACACACACACAAATACTATTAATAATAAAAACACATGGTATTATACTATTTACTGTATATAACGCTTTTCCTGGTGCTCTAAGACGCACACACACACACACACACACACACACACACACACACACACACACACACACACACACACACACACACACACACACACACACACACACACACACACACACACACACACACACACACACACACACACACACACACACACACACACACACACACACACACACATGAACACCTTCAATGATGCAACAAATACTAAAAGTGTTGCTCTTCACACTTTCAACAATGCCATTGTTATTGCACACTCAAAAGTGGGGTGTTAAGAAAGACATTCACAAATGGAAAGTGTTACTAGTTTCAAGAATCCTATAGCAAAGATCCCAAAAAAAAGAGATGTATTATGTTGTTTTGGCAATTGACCAATTATTTCATTCAAAATTATTTGGATTGGAAAATCAATAACCACAATTCAATTACAAAGCCACAGCTGACTCAGCCAGTAATAAACCCAGAAATAATGTTGTCAGTCACTACTGGCTTATACTGTACCTGCCTGCTTGTAAAATATTATCAAAGCCGTAACTTTATTATGTTAAATGATCTAATTATAATCTATGACCACATTAGCTTCACACTTTTGAAGAATTGTGTCTGATATTTTCATAATGACCTCTCATTTAATTTGTTGATGAGTCAAATAGTGTGCTTACAAATGTGTGAGCTCAGAATTTAATTCCCAGCACAATTTATCTCCAACCAGTCTTACTGTATATAACTGGTTAATTCCTTACATTCATTTATCATCTTACATCAACTATGCATACAGGAAATACTGTCCAAATATGTTTTTATTCAACCATTTCCACATACATATTGAGGTTTAACTTTAATTTGAAGAATACAAGTGCATTCTTTTGATTGTTGACATTTCTAAGGCTAATTATTTGATGATTAAGATGTTTTTTTAAATAGTTGGACTCGCCTGTTACTATTTCCTTGGCAGATTTGAATTATCAAATGAATAGTAGTCACAACATCTCAGATTGAATTCTAGTGTTCAGGAGTGTACTGTATGTATGATTTGTTACACTCTACAACAGTAGTATGATTAATATTGTATTTCTTTGGTTTTGTAATGTGAATTATCCTGAGAGCTACTTGAGTGCTAACACAGATAAAATGTAATGCTTAATACACAGGGGCTTACGTGTCCTTGATTCGGGAAATGAAAAAGTCCCTGCAGGCTCTTAATATTTAACCAAATGTGGGTTTAATGGCAGGTCATTCAGTTGCAAAGAAACTAGACTGGGTGACTAGGGGCTGGTCTTATTCATTTTGAAGGTGTAAACATTCTGTGCTATTTTAATATGTATAGAAAAAGGGTTTGGCTAAACAAATTGAAAAAAGGGTCAAAGGCAGCGTTATAGCATGAACTGTAAATTCCCTGCAGTGTTTGAAGCATAGGTTTGAAGTGGTGGGAAAACGAAACCTCTGGTTGTACATTAGCATGTAGAGCCAGAGGATATGCTGATGTAAATTTCAGTTTCTCTGGCACTTGAGCTGGTGGTTTCGCACACGCTGCAGAACAGTGGATTATCATGCAGAGTTCACAATTTGAGCCTTGAACCCAGCTGCAGAACCAGTGTTTTGTTATTCCACTTGACATATGTTGTCGGAAGTTAATTTCAACATTGCCTTATCCCGTTAAAAAAGAAGACATTATGTCAAAATTAATGAATATCATTAAAGGAATCTCACGGTGAAGTCCGAGTAAACTGAATGAGGTCATGAGTTGTTGTATAAGTTATCCATACTTATTTTTAAATATTCAAAATGTACCAGCATTATAGGGTTTTGTTAAATTTGTGGTATAGTTGACCATTTGGAATTGTTTCATGATTGCATATATCTATCAACCACATCAGGGATGTTAAAATCAAACAAAATGAATAATAAATGTAACTACTACTCTATTTGTGTTCCTTTCTTACTTCACTGGACCTCAAATGTACTTGTATTGCATTTAAATAAATATAAATGTATTATTTAAAATGACCTCAACTGACCCTGAATCAATTATTAAATATGAAAAGAAATAGTCCTGAAATGTTAATCTTGACATTCTTGCAATCAGAAATTCTGCTGCATTTTTTATGATTTGAATCTGTCAAACAGATTATTGTATTCCTTCAATGTATACAGTTTAAGGCGCCGTCACTATGAACGAAATAGGCTACATGTGAACTGATTCATGTTCATTATGGTTTAGTAATATTATCACAGCGGGATTGTGTATTTGTAGATGTAGATATAAACCATGCAGTGTGTGACAGCTATCATTAACAATGAAAAGACAGACAGAATACCCAACAAGGAGAAGAGTCCCCGTATGGTTTGTTAGCAAGCAGGAAACGTAAAATGAAGGGAGGAGAAATGTTTCTTCCCAACCTTTACCCATGTGCACTGAGACACATGGGATCCTGTGTGTTCGATTCAGTGACACTGCAGTCGTGTTAAGTTACTGCTGATGAAAACGCAACATTTCCTGATTTTGCAGCTTCATAAAAGAAGCTTTTAAGATAACAAATTAACAGGGATCTTTAATTGTGGAGAATTTATTGGACATTAAAAGTGTTTTTTTTTACCTCTGTATAGCCAATCCTTGACCATCAGCCACAATAATCTATCAGCCCGCTGCTTTTAACCATCATTGACTTGAGACATTACATTACATTGCATTTAGCAGACGCTTTTATCCGAAGTGACTTATAATAAGTGCGTTCGACTAACAAGATACAAACTTGAAGAAAACAGAATCATATACAGTAAGTACATCAGGTTTCATAGAGCCAAAACATTTCAAGTGCTACTCAACTGGCTTTAGATAAGCCAGCCCTTTATTAGTATATAAGTGCTTTGTTAGTAATTCTTTTTTAGTAATTCTATCGATCGAAATGGAGTCGAAAGAGATGAGTTTTCAGTCTACGCCGGAAGATGTGCAAGCTATCTGCTGTCCTGATTTCAATGGGGAGCTCATTCCACCATTTTGGAGCCAGGATAGCAAACCCACGTGTTTTTGCTGATGGGAACTTGGGTCCCCCTCGCAGTGCGGGTGCAGCGAGCTGTTTGGCTGATGCAGAGCGGAATGCACGTGATGGGGTGTACAGTTTAACCATGTCCTGGATGTAGGAAGGGCCTGATCCATTTGCAGCATGGTACGCAAGTACCATTGTTTTGAAGTGGATTCTAGCAATTACACTCATAAAAACGATTCAAGCCCTTAATAGACTTGACACAATATACAAATGTTCGCTTTATTAAATATTTTTAATTAAGAAATAAACCTAAGTATAGTTCATTAGTGTAACACAAATTACTTTAATCAATTCACTTATTAAATGTATTTAGGACAGATCAACTCAAAATGAATTGTTTTCATCTGGGGACCGCCCCTTTGCACATCCCCTTTGCGCATGCGCAACATCCGTTCTGTCTTTTGCCGCCTTTTCTCTGACACTGACTGTGGAAACTGACTGAGGAAAGTCTATTCTTTGGTAAGTATTTTAGTAGTTTTTTAGTAGTCTCTAGTAGTTTAGAACGTACCCTGTTTCCAAGTAATGCCTTTTCATAATATCGACAAGAATATTTGAAACCACCGTTTTATATTTTGCTCCGTTTTTAGTTGTAAACGGCAAGCTAGCTATGGCTAGCCAGATAACTGGTAGCTAGAAGCTAGCTTGCTACATGTGGGTAGCATTGAATACCTGCTGGATAATGGAGATCAGTGGATTGTATTATATTAGATTTAATGTTATTTTCATTGAACACAGTACACCAAAATTGAGTTTATATCCAAGCAAAAAAATGCAAAGAGTAATTAAAGTGCATGAGGTAAGCGCCGCCATTTTCTATCATAATGCTCAGGTCTGTCCATCTCTCCTGGCCTTAGTGCAGGCAGGCAGAGGAGGACTGTAGGAGTTCAGTTGAATTTAGGCACTGGTCTTTTTTTTACTGCCAAATATGTAATCTAAATAATGAGATAATATATGTGCTGAGTCTTTTATGGGTAACCTCACTCACAAGCAGGCACCCACAATTGTGCAGAAACGTAGGCCTAAGTTACTTATTTGATTCCATTTGACTTCTCAGAGTAGTTTTAATGCTACATACTTTTTGCTCGTACTTGAGGTAAACCTTTAGAAAAAGAGTCATCACTTTGAATTTGTTAGATTTGGGTTATTCTCCCGCAGCCCCCTTATATCGTCTCCACACTCAACACAATGGCTAATGCTAAAGCTAACGCAGAACTCCCGTCAACTTGTAATAAAGCTAAAGAGACAGGAGCTAATTTATACAGAAGTATTTACAGCGTTGGCCTACAGTGCAGCGGGCTCCAGTAAGTGTGTCTTCTGTTCTGTGAAAATGTTAATAACGGTCGCACACGGTTTAACGTGCTGCGGCAGAGCCCCCCCCCCTCCAAATTACTTTAAAGTTACGGCAGACCCACTCTACCCACTGAAGCACACGCACACTGCTTGCTTTCTCGCTGGACTTACTAGCTTTTCAGACCCTCTTAGCGACTTTATTTCTAAAAAGCGACTAGTGAAACATTTAGCGAGTTATTGAGATCATCAGGGGGAAAGTGGGAAATCTACACCAATCTATTATATTGTCATTTATTCCTTCGCTGTTCACTCAGCGGGGTCTCAGCACCGCGTCTCCCCCTCTCCTCTGGCGCTGTGCGAACCCAGGCACGAGTGAGATTGAGTTACTATGGTTACAGTTACGCTATTTCTCTGAAACTGTTCAACACAAACAAAAACTGACCTGATCCAATTCAAACGGTGCCATTACTACAGAGATGCGGTATGTTCTTAGGTAATTACAGTGGAACTATATGCTCAATTTAACAGCATAAACACCTAGCATAAATAGTGTAATAATATAGTATTTTCCGACAAGCTCCTACAAATCTTCACCAGCAAAGGAGGAGTGAAGGTGAAAAAGATTAAGGAACTCCTTGCAATCACAGATTTGGTTAGTACAAATGCATTTTTCGTCAGATACCATGTCCTGCTTAGGGACATTTCGACTGATACGACCTTTCTGGTCTTCAGACAACCGCTCTGTCGCACCCACATTAACTAAATTCTGTCCTGATTTGTCGACCCTGCTTTAGTGTGACAACATCAACACCAGGAGGGAGTGCATCCTGAGAAGCCTTGTAATATACCTAAATGAAGATCCAGACTCGTTCTTCAAGGAGTATCTGGTAAGTTTATACAATATTTTTCCCATGTAGCGTTGAACAGTGTTACCCTAACTTATTCATACCATGGCATGTATATATAATGAGAACATCCTATGGCACACCACCATTCATACCCAAGGCTAGATGTCTATAATGTCAACTTCTCGCTTGTGTGTATTACTTAAGTATCTAACCTGTGTATCCTTGTGACTATTATTATTTTGTTGTTTTGTTTCCCATTGTAAAGGTCCTTGGGTCTCTTGAAAGGCACTATAAAAATTAAAATTATTATTATTATTATTATACAATAAATAAATGAATGTAAAAATAAATACAGGAATAAATAAGGAAATAAATAAATAAATATGGATATTAATGAATAAATGAATGTATACATTAATACAGAAATAAATAAATACATGCTGAAATAAATAAATTCTCGAATAAATAAATATTGAAATACATATAGAAATAAGTAGGTGAATGGATAAATAAAAACAGAAATAAATGTTTAAATTATTACAGGAGTAAATAAATAAAATAATAAATAGATTCTGAAATAAATACATGAATAAAATAATAAATATAGAAATAAATAGGTAAATGTATGAATAAATAAGTAAAAGTTGATAAGCAAACAGGACATACATGGATAACTATCTTTATTAGATTTAATTTATTTCTACATTTTTGTACAACTATTTATTTCTGTATTTCAGGCTCTGTATGTTGATAAGGTTGGAGGTCCTTATCTCAGTTTAAAGCAGTATTGGTCAATTAGGCGAGCCAGACAGAAGCAAATCTGCTTCTCTAAACTGCAGTTGATGGTTTAAGAATGCTTATTTATATTTCATACACAGTTTTCTGTTTGTGGGGTTCAGCTTTTTACTTAACATACGTGTTTGTGTTGTTTTCAGGCCTCCACCGCTGACGATGCAGAGAGGGACATTTCCAACACAGTCATGGGGATTTACACGATCCGAAGAAACGGGGATGGGGGGCCAGAGGACGTGGGAATTGTTATCGAAGGCATTAAAGTCATGGAAAACGTAGGCAGCGTCATTGTGGGACTCATCATGCTCTTGGGGATCATTTATGCCCTTGATCTCAGCTTCCCGGACAACCTGAAGTACACCTTTGAGTTTCTACAGAAGGTCGTAATGAACTTGGATGGGCACAAGCTGAATGCAAAAATACAGCAGCTGAAAATCAAGCTGTTTGCATAAGAGGTGAACAAGTGTATTGTCAAGTTTCCTTAACAAATATTTAGCTTTTTTTGTAATTGTAGGTTCAAAGCAAATGGCTACACTACACTTATTCAATTACCAAATATACTGTAGGGTTTGTGCAGTGCGCTCTTTTATATATCAAAACCACCCAATGATATTCCCTGTTTGGAGAGCAGTGCAAAGCATCCACCTTTTTATAGTGTCTTTGTTGTTTGTGGCACTGGGAGATCTAGAATAGCTGGGTGTTCATTTTTCACCAGTTTCGGCACTGTTACGGGAGAGCTATTTACACCACTTTAAAAATGTTCTTTAAAAAAAATATTTTTACATCTTGCTCTGTGTTTTCAAGTAGAGCTAATATTGAGATGTGTACATAAATATTGATGTTGAATTGAGGATTACTGTCACCTTCCTCATCCATGATTGGCATTATTATTATTTTTTTGAGTTGCTTTTATCTCCTGCTCAGTCTGTTTATTGATATGTTTTATAAAAAAAGAAATGCAGACAGACAAATAACTCTGACAGAGAACTTTGACACTGTTTACACAAGTAAAGTGAGGATTGGCTATCCACCTCAAGGTGTAATTGTTATCTGAGAATTTTCAATAAAAATATCTCAACTAGGTTTTGTCTCATGAGTGTCTTAATGGGGGAGAAAGTGAATAATTATATTTTTACATTATTTATTTACCAATTAATTATATTAGTTTGAGTTGGACAAATGTAAATTCATTTAATTTACTTAACGTAATAATTTTATTTCAGCTTTATTTGATAAAAATGAGTTGGACTAACTTAATTCAATTTTATTAAATGGATGTTTTTAGTTTCAGTTGGGGCTACAAATATTTATTGGATGGAAATCCTGCCCACAATTGAATTAAGTTCATCCAATGAGTTATTTTTTTGAGTGTACAAATATTAATATAAATTATTTAGAGTATTACAATGCAATAAAAAGAGGTGTGTCCTATGCAGCCATTGTACTTATTTGGTCCAGCACTGATTTTGAGTGGTCACATGACCTAGAAGTTATTGAAGAAATATGCTAATTGTTCCATCAAAATATTGATATAAAAATATTTAGAGGGAGAAAATGCAATAAAAAGAGGTGTGTCTAATGCAGCAAGTGTAGTTATTTGATCCATAGCTGATCTTGAGTGATTAGGTCATATGAGCTGGAAGTTATTGAAGCAATATGTTCATTTGTCCATCAACATATTAATAAAACATATTTAAAGTATTAAAATGCAATTAAAAGAGGTGTGTTCAACAAATGTGTGCTCTAGAGTGAATTTGCTTTACATTCACACGATCGGGAAGCTGTCGATTTATTAAAAAGAACATCGTTCTTGTGTAATTGAAAAGTCATTTGTTGATTGTCCCTAAGTGAAAGCCTCGTTTCGCTGAGAAGATCTCGCCGCCGTAATACAGCCAGCAGCGGGGGAAACTGCTGGCGGGTCTGTCGAATATCCAACCTAAAACTAACTTCACCGCGGTCATTTAGTCATCTTTACATATTACTTTTCTTCTTCTCTCTGTAGGTCTTTGATACCATACTGGGACACACCAGGGAATGCTTCTCCTTCACAAACCACGTTGTCAGTGCCACCTTGCTGCAGGGGGACAGCTTTGAAGAGTACAAGATGGCATCTCCTGAAGATGCACTGAGAAACACCTTGAAGGCCTATCCAATGCTTAATGGAAGCAAGCTGAAGACAGAGCTTAGTCTCATCTACAGCAAGGAAGAGTTCAAAGTCTGTCGTAGTGCTATGGACCTATTCCAGTTGTTCATGGAGAATAATCTTGAAGAAGTCTTTTCAGAGACTGTTACTCTCCTAAAGATCAACATCACCACACCCATGACCACGGCGGAAGCTGAGAGGTTTCTTTGAAACACCATGACCCAGGAGAGGTTGAATGCATTGGCCATGCTGTCAATGGAAAAGAGTCTGGTGACAGACATTAATCAGAAAGTCATTGAGAAATGTGCAGGCCAGAAGGAAAGGAGGGCAACATTTATATTCAAGTATTGCTAGTGTCCATGAATCACAATCAATTTCCTTCAACATTACAGTGGTGTTGTAGGTTGTTTTTATTTGCGCCCCCCCCCCAACATTTTTATCATCAGCCGTCACTGGTGGAGGAGGAGGATAGACGATGCTTAAACATACTGTAACTTGTGTTATCCTGAAACACAATGCAATTTTTTAAAATCTGATTACACCAAAAACACTGAAATGTATTTTGTAACAGACCCTCGCTCCTGCTAACAAGCCTTACGAGAGGCCAAGAGCAGCTCTTTTCATCTAATAACTTTGAACAAGAGAGTCCCTCGAAAGGACAGTTGTTCTAAGCTCTAACGCTATCAGTGTAATCTTCTGCCAGACGGACACAATGCTTATCTCAATAATGACCATCAAAATTATATTTCAATGCTGAGATCGGCACTGCCAATTGTACCCTGGGGAAGGACTTCTTAGAGATGAGGGCTGCAAGATGTTATCCAGCACAGCTGTTATCAGATCTGCTGCAGAGGAAGCGAGTCTTCCTGAACCGGGTCTGATGGGGGAGAGAGGGAAGAGAAACCATCCTGTTTCCCAGCAGGCCTGCAGGGTGGATGCACAATACAATACACACACATTAGCTGCTGAATGTGTGCTCTCACTGTTTTACACTGTCTGAAGACATGCATCAATATTAAAGCTTCCATCTCTCTGTTGGCCTATCTCTCTGGCATGTAGCGCACCCTTGGGACAGGCAGGGATTTTACTACGCCGAATGCAAATGAAACCTCTTCTTCTGCATGTCGGACACAGTAGCTTGAACCCTCTGGGGCAATGATACTCCTCAACACCCGCCCCTCACTTACACACATCTTCTAACGCCACAACACTGCATCAGAGATTTGGAGACTTGATCAAACCAGTTTGCACTGGATGAAAAACAGACTCCATCAAAGTGAAAAGCACCAGATAATCTTATAAAAATTGTGAAAAAGCCCAAATGCCCATAGCAAAAAGGAAAAAGCCACTGCAGCTAAGGGCCCCTTGGTCAACATGAGGGCCTGAATGAACTTTGCTACATTCTGTTTGCTAGTTTGATCCCCTTTTGGACAAAGGCATCTAGTTAAATCGTCCATGCATATGATAGCCACCCATTCCTGATTATGATCCACCCTTACACTGGATCATAAACCATCTGGTATTAATGAACTGCATACTTTATACTGTATACTGTTTGTACAGTATAGCGTATAAGTGTTCTGCAGCTGGTTTGACTCATATTGACTCTCTTGACTGCTCAGGGCAGCTGTTGCTCAGTTACAGCTAAGTGGACCATGATAAATAAAGTAAATGCGTCCTACTAAAGTCATTAAACTATTATGAAGTTCTGTCATTTAGTTTGTATAAGCCTTTGATGACTTTGTAAAGTTTTCAGCTGGATTGGTTAAGGCTTTCCACTTTTATTTCAACATTTTCAGATCCAAACATCCATGGTGACATCTTCTAAATGGGCAGTGGTTAGTTCCTGGATGTTTTCCTTGTTTATACTAGACTGGCACAACAGACTAACTGATTTAATAGTCTAGTTGCCAGCATAATGAACCCAAAAATGTTGACCTCCCCAAAGTTTTATGATAGAAATGTATAGTACGGGTCCCCAGCATATATAAACTGCCAGATGCTAACTTGCATATGTCCGGCAATTTGCACAATTAGCAGTGGCGGCCGGCCCATAGGGGCGCTAGGGGCGCCGCCCCCCCTCTTCCCACATGTTTGATTGTAATTAAAAATTAAAAATAAATAAAAAAATATATTTCAAAAAGTACTTTTTTTATTTTTTTATTTTTAAAGAACAAGGTAAATATTATATAGTTGGTATCAGTAAAATGTATAATCTACAATAACATCTCGTTTAAAATTGTTTTACGATGTCTAAAGTTACTGATAATTCACATGTTTCCTCCCTGGCCGCAGCGTGTATCATTACCCTCTCTCGTCCGGGCGGTAGAAAGGAGCCCTCAGCCAGAGCAGCTGCAGCCAACAAGCTGACTGTTGCTATCTGTAAACTACGCCGCCGAAACATAATTTCAGCCAATCAGCGTCTTCAGATCTGATGCTCAAAGGGCGCCCTGTCAGCGCCCTGGCCTGTGTGTCTGTGAGTTGTTTGGACTCGTATCCAAGGTGACGCTACAGTAGTTGTCTGCAGGTGCAGACTCCGGTGCTAGTGGATCGCCGGAGCGTAGATTAACATTTACATGCTTATTGTAGTCAAGGCAATGCCTGTAGCACCAGTGCTTGAATTGGGCCGGTACTCACCGGTACGCAGTACCGGCACTTCTGATTTTTACCCATGTGGTACCGGCACTTCTTACTGAGTACCGGCACCTTGCCGGTACTCAGTAAAATGCCGGTACTCAGCCGCCGGCAATATACGTATATATTGTAAACGCAACGCAGCGCAAATGTGGGTCTGACTCTGCCTCACAGAGGGTGACTGGCTGTCTACATGACGTGGCCTGCCGACATTGCCACTTTCATACAGATCATACTAATGCCCTCGATTGGTCTCTGTGTGTCATTCAAGCTCGGGAGGGTGTGTGTTGGTGTATGTGTGGCGCGAGCGAGCGAGAAAGCGCGCGCACCGGTTACGTGTATTGTTGTTAGCATCTGGTGCTAGCTAGCTGCGCTAACGGATATAAGGAGCTTTTTCAACAACAAGGTGGAGGGAGAGTCCTTTGCTGTCAGACTGAGANGAATGACGAATACACACTACCGCTGCCCGCTGGTAAGGACAGTTATTGCCACTCGTCGACTGAAGTCTTCGCGGTGTGTTCGTAGGCGGGCGATGTAGCGGACGTAAAAGTCGGGACGCCTTCGGTACGCGTTCTTTGGTCTCAGGTTTGTGTGTAGCGGCCTTTAGGCATATATCAGGGGGAGACTTATAGCCTATTCCAGTAGAAAAAAAAGACAGCAAACACAAAGGGTAACAAATGTACTCCTCCATATGGAACAACCCCTCAATCTGTATAGGGAAAAAGGTATTTTTATGGCATACATGGTTGGCAAAGGGATACATGTTGTAAATTATCTCCACAGATATCGCTTGTTTATGTAATTTGAGGACCTTAAGAAACAATTTAACTTGACTGATAAGGGGATTTATGGAAATATCTACAGCTGAGGAGCAGCGTTGGTTCGGTATTTGGACTGATAAGGGATGAGGAAGAAGAAAATAAGATTCAAGAGTTTCTAAATTCTCCCCATACTCTACACTCTGCCTCACTATTCTATAGAAATATTTCAAATATTCAAATTAGACTATGTGAAGTCCTGCAAGATATGGCAAAAATATCCCAAGGGTACTGCCTTTTTGGAAGGTGGTATTAAAAAACCTTGAAGGGTGGCTCAAAAAAACTCGCCACAGCTCTGTTTGGTAGAGGACAAGTCTCTTGTGCCACCAGGCCTTACTAAAGCAGAACTTAGATGGTAGCACTTTACAGTAAGACTACCCTTATAAAGGGTTTACTAATAGTTCGTAATTCAGTTATTAATTAGTTTGTGAACACTTTAAAAATCATTAATAAGCTTTTATAAGACATGAGATAAACAGGGCAACTGTGACCGGTTGCTTGCCAAATAGTGAGCTCACATTTATCTGTACTGCTATGCCTAATTATAAATGTTAGTAACTCGTAAATAAATGGTCATCATAAGAGATGCCAAGAAACATCAAGATGGAAGGGGGGGGAATCAACTCAGTGAAGCTCAGTGAGCTGAATGGAGAATAAACACCCTATGGAGTACAGAACAAAATTATGTGTTGTGTATCCTTGAGACCTGACAGTCATTTTAAATGCTTTTCCTACAAAAAAGCAGGTAATAGATCCTGAGTATCATTTTCCAAGAATATGCCTTACATGGTAATAGGAACTACAGGGGACACAGGCAGTAGGACAGACAACATGCAACAGCCATGACTGAAATTCAACCAGGGACCTAATGACCTTGTCATTGTTAAAGTTATCGGTAGTATGCACCTTTTTAATACGGACTCACATCATGACATCCATTATCGACAAAACGTCACACACTTTCGAACTGCATCCTACGGAAGCCCTAAGATGCAATTGAAAAAAAAATGGTGTTGTTTTATTTGTAAGATTGATTTTTTAGAACAGTCTTTCTAAGCTTCTTATGATTTACATATAATAATAATAATAAAAATAATAATAATAATAATAATAATAATATTTAAGTTAATAGTTTCGGCCACTGGAAGCTGAAGTGCACTACAACTGTGTTTTTATAATCTTTAAATAAACTTCAATGATTCATTCCAGCGGACATTTCAATATAACACTCAATGGAAATTCTACTAAATAAGTTTACTAAAATTAACATGGAAAAGCAGTTTTTACACGATATAATTCAGTCAATTTAGTCAATTCAAATAATGGCTGTTTTCCTTACTTGCTGCTCAAGGATTCCGTAGTTCCGTAATCAACAGTTATTTACAGTGTTTGTGCACAGTAAACTACTGTATACCATTTTAGAGTATAATACCGTGTTTCCAACCAAACATTACAGCAACTCTGGAGTTACTGTAGAAATTGCAGTAGTAACGTCCCAACTGTATACAATCACAGTAACCAACAATGTACTGTAGAACATCACAGTAACCTACAATGTACTTTAGATAATCACAGTAACCATCAACGTACTGTAGATATNAGAATCTTGAGAGTTTCTTTCTGGTGAACATCGGGTCAACAGATAAAGTAGGGACAGACTGGGACTCCCAAAATCGTGTGTCAGGGCCTTTAGAGGCCTCCCAGTCTGTCCCTACTTTATCTGTTGACCCGATGTTCACCAGAAAGAAACTCTCAAGATTCTCTGCCATTAAACTATTACATTCTGTGTCCTGAAGTAAGGAAACATTCATCCTCCATTTGCTTTTCTTAACCCCATCTGGCTCCATTACTAAGCATAGTTAGCACTAGGGCAGTGGTGGCTCAGGCCGTAGGGACTTGGCCTGGGATCCTGAAGGTTACGGGTTCGTGTCCCGGAACGACCAAATGACTACTGAGGTGCCCCTGAGCAAGGCACTGCCCCTACACTGCTTCCCGGGCGCGATGTCTAATGGCTGCCCATTGCTCCTAATACTATCCTTGAGTGAGATTTGTGGTTGTGAGAATAGAATGTATACTGTCTCTCGCTGGGGTTGACAAGCTTCCAAATATCTGTCAGTCCAAGGTCCTTCCCCAATAGCTCGATTGCTATTCTGTCTTTTGGTACATTATTGGAAAAGGTAGTTTCATCATCTATGCTCCCCATTACTTTATTTATTTCATGAAAGAAACCTGGATCTTCCACATTTGGAGCATAAATGTTACACAAATTCACTTTTATTCCGTTAATTTTGGCTTCCAAACAAATCATTCTTCCATCCTCACAATGTAAATATATTCTAGTAGACCTCAACAATGGAATTATGATCATTAGAAATGGCCATGTCATGGGACCTTTAACTATATTTATTTGTTGTTCTTTTTTTTCACTATCTCTGTAAAGCGACTTTGAGCACATGTAAAAGCGCTTACAAAATAAATCTATTAATATATGCCATCCAGTGAACATTTATATTGTTTTATCTGAGAATCATACTTATAAGTATACAAAGGCTTCAGTTTGGGACTTGCCATTTTGCATCGATATACCTTTAGAATTGAGGAAGCAGTACCACCTGGCAAACCCATTTTCGCTTCACTTATTTAAATGTGTTAGCCAGCCCAGCTAACGTTAGCTTGATCGAGCGGATTCAGAAGGGATGTTGTGCGGGGTAATTGCTCACAAATGCAAATTGTAGGAGTTAACTATTACTTGCATTAAAAACAGATGTGTTTTGAGTTTAGTCAGCGAAGGTGTAAAGTTTACCCACCTTGTTTTTACCACTACATCCCCTCAGTTATTTTGTGTGATCTACAAACATTTTAGGTTACACGATGTAACCTGAAATGGTAATACATTGTAAGATATGAAATAGCCATTCTTCAAATGATGATTAAATATCCTGATCCATGCGATTCTATACTCGATCCATTCTTGGATTTCCTAGCTGTTTTGTGACTTATTTAAAGAGGTTAGGGGGTGTATAAATGCTAGAAACTTAATAGAAATTAAGCTTTCTTTGCCCAGGTGACCCTTAGCAAGTGTATCCCTTCGTATAAAGTGTTTTCTGAGCACATCCAAAGGCAAAAGCGTATGAAACTGTTCCAAACAAAACTTTAAATGTGCAAGACATGTGTCCAGTCAAATTTGGACGCACATTCCCAGACAGTCTCTCCTAGAAGACAAGACAAGTTAAATCTTCAAATCACAGAAACAACTCAGAAAGTTTCAAATAACTTGTTTTCAGTTTTCAAAGTACTATTTCATCATCCGGCCTGGGTCAGAGTGGAATAACATGACATTACCGGTTATAGTATCGACTGTGGATTATCTCCCATCACTCAGGATTCCCACACTTTCATTTGGATCTGCACCACTGACACAGTGCAGGACAGAGAGCTTTCAGTGGCTCCACTTGTACAGGTGACGGACTGCAGAGTAAAAACAAAAACAAACAACTATTAATGGTTGGATTTGTTGCTTTTCTCCCACAGACTGCTGCTTCTGAGGCTAGGCCTCCCTCCTCTCCCCTCCATATCGTCACCTTTAGTCATCAGACTCCCTCTCCTTTCTCCTTGCATCCGTCTGTTCCCCTTTCATCTTTTATTTTTAACCCTCAGCCTTGCCTCTTGCGTGACGCATATGGGCACGCAATGTGGACATGGTAAACTAAAAAGGGAAGAGGCCTGGGCTGCAGACAGTGAAGGCGATGACTGATATGAGAGAGGAAAACAGGCAGATACAGGGGGTCTTGTTAGAGAGACAAGACTCAGTTAAAGGCTTGGAGACAAGGGAGAGGTGGAGGGAGACGGAGGCAGAAATGTTCTCATCCCTGATTTAACACAGGGAGCGAAACAGGTAGCCTTCCAAGAACGTGTCACTTGTCACGTCATTTAAAATACCTGCCAGCTAAAAAAAATGTATTCCCTTGCTGTGCTGTAAAACATGTCAAGAATCCTAAAACATAATCAGCATTGTATTATTCCAAATTCTTACCCCTCCCTATCCCCCCCTTCCATCGTCCTGAAAGCTGAACACACCCACTGATTTGTCTGAGCTGAAAGAAGAGGAGTTACATATCAATCTTACATCACTCAACCGTCAGCCGCAGACATTTCATAGAGGCATTTGAATGAGCATCAACACTGCATGACGCACACCAACTGTCAGGCTGAAGTATGTGCTTGTGTGTGTTTGCATACATGTGTGTGTGAAAAGGAGCAAATATATGTGCCAATTGATTTGTGCATATCGTTGATTTGTGTAGCTGCCGAACAGATTTAGGCATAAAGTAGCTCCACAGATTCTAACAGCAGAGTTCTTTCTCCATATGGTCCGATTCCTTACCCATTTCCCTCCAACTAGTTAACATTACTCATAATTGGACAATGAAACAAAAATCGTCAGTTCACTCCTACTCAACATTCGTGTGCAAGCGGTTCTCAAACGTATACATCACAGTCCCTGCGCGTAACAATGCCAGGATGTAAATGAATGATTAATAAGGTTTCTCGTAGGATTTTGTTATCCAAATATCACCTTCAAATTAGTACTGATGACACACTCGATTGCCAGCATTCATCTGTGGCTTCCATACGAGAAAGCAATACAGAGAATCATCCACTCTGATTTTATTTGATCTGCCTGTAACTATGACTAAAACCTATTAGGCTCCCTGAGAAACAGTTGCAATGCACTCTTTGGAAAAGAAGATAAAGTCAGCAGCCGAATTTATGGAGGATCAAACCCATTAACACAAGATGGGAGTGCATAATAAATAAACATAATAGTCAAATAAATTATGTGAATAAGAAACTAAGGAGTCCCAGAAGGGAGAGTGGGGGGGATTCAAAGGTTAAAAAGAGAAAGAGTTAAAAATATGTTTTTTGCAAAACGTTTTAAGTTCGATATATAAACTTCAATTTCCGCACCAAAAAAAAACATGGTAGAGGTTCATAGAATATTATTTTGACATTGATCTGAAAAATGAATACAAGAGTTTGTCAGTTAGGGAAACTCGTATTCCCCTCGCCTTATTCCACTCCGCCAGGGAGGACAACAAATTGATAAAAAAAGCTTTAATTAGCAACTGTAAATCCAAATTGTGCCGACGCTAACCCCAGCGTCAATGGTCACATTGGATTGACAGGGTTTAACCATGGTGTGCATGGTGTGGTTTGAAAAAAAGTAACTTTGTCAAACTTAGTGCCCCATATCCCCCTTTTCCAAGCAACTGAAGCTGTCATATTTCCCTTATGGAAGGCGGCGGGACCCAGGGATGGCTGGCTAGCTCGTTTACGTCTTTAGAGTGGAGGCCAATATCAAGATTAATTTCCAGGAACATCTTCGTGTATGCTCCATTGTTATGGTTGTTTCCATGATGCTGAACTGAAGTGCATTGACCAAAATAAAAATGTTTTTGAGAGATATTGAGATAACTCGTGTTGCTGTTATTTTACCTCCAGGCTCCATCCTCTGTAAAAATATAGATATATAATGTAAAAATATATAATAACGCATATTTGTTACATTACATCACATATCATTTAGTTGACACTTTTGTCCAAAGCGACTTACAATAAGTGGAGGAACCATAAAGATTCAAACTCCAAACAACAAGGGAAGTGCAGATATATTCACTTCTCACGCAAGTTCTGGTGAATCAGTTACAAGGCCTAAATTAGCTCAACAACTGCTTCATTCTCTTTTATTTTTCAGCAATAATTACGATCAAAATAGATACGTTTTCAGTTTGCGACGAAAGATATGCAGAGTTTCTGCTATCCTGGCTCCTTCCACCATTTAGGAGCCAGGATAACAAACAGGCGTGTTTTTCCCACTCGCAGTGATGGAGAAGCAAGTCGATTGGCTGATGCTGAGCGAAGTGCACTTGCTGGATTATATGGTTTAACCTAGAGATTAAGTAGTTCATCTTCCTCTCTTCCACGCAAATTGCAAATCTATGTGTTGTCGTTACACACAATTCATTCTGGGACTTCATCCCTCTGGGAGCAGAATTTGATTGGTGAGCACACACTTCATTACCTACATCAGCTTCTTATTGACGGGATATATCTTTATCTGCAATTGTGAATGACCACCCGTCTGAATAGCCAATCAGCTGTGAGAGCTACTAACTCAGAAGACAGAGTGAGAAGTGTTGCGGTGGAATAGGAAGTGTGAAGGTGGAGATTGGGCGGATATGTATGTGTGTGAGGGTGTGTGTGTGTTGAACACATTCTATCTCTATTTCTCTCAACCTCTAATTTTGCAGGATTCTACAGCATGGAGTCATTAAGCTCTTATAAGCTATCCCATAATGCCCTGCTGCTGAAAGAGTCCCAATTCACAGAATGACATCAGAGGCAGGGTTGGAAAGAAGTTGTGTGTGTGCCTGCCTGCCTGTATGTGTGTGACTCCTCACAGATGAGCGTGCAAATGTTTGTGTTAACGTGCGCGTGTGTGTCAGTCTGACGTCAATACCTCCTCCAATCCATATTTAACTCCATAGCCAGAAGGGCTTATAGCACCTTGTAGGTGTCTTATCTCACAGTATTTATAGACTGATCTAAACTTGGTGAGAGTCAGTGACAGGTGAAGTGATCCTCTCCCTCTTTAGTTTGATGGAGAAAGACCGCAAAGCTGATAATTGGAGTTTATTTGGTTGAGGGCATTGGAATTTGTTGTGATAGAATTGGGTTTTTAGTGCAGGTACAGAAGTATTTTAGATACTGGATGAAAAAATTATGAGGAAAAGGGATGCGTCATCACATATTCAAATACACCTTAAAAGCACTTTACCCCGTTAACAAAAATAACTTCTGCTTAGATTTGGGTCCAAATGTTTACATGTGGCGTCACAGAGACATTTTTCCTGTGCAGATATAAAGGGACTCAAGGAATAGGAAACATCAGGTGAATGCAATTACGTTATAAGTTGTGTTTGTTTAAGTGTGAATATGTTGTTTCTCAGCTGGCAGGCCACCTCCTGGTTGCTATTTCTGTTGTTCTCAACTCCTACATGTTAGTGTGGTGACGACAGCGTGCTACAGCTGTATCCTTTGTGTCTGTGAGGTCTCCTTTTGTTGTATTATATCCATTCATGTAGTAAATGAGACGTTCAATTTACTCTCCAAATTGAATGACCCACACCTGTCAGTCAATTAGTGTCCCCAGGAGGAGCAGAGAGAGTGGAGCCACATTTGAATCTGTCATATGGCAGCAATGATTGATTTAATTATACTAATATGAAACTATCACATTTTTTCAGTTTGTGTTGGATAATTACTTTAATCCTATTAACCCATTAGTCTCAGCAACTATTGAGAAAAAGCCAGCCAGAATAAAGCAGAGCTGAATTAAATTCAGAGGTCTTTGCAACTAGGATATTTCTCCCAACATTGGCTTGAATCAGAGATGAAAAGCATTAAATATTAACAGAAGTCTACAAAATGTGAACTTACCCTTCAGTCTTTGAGTTTGTTTTACTGCAGTGCTTTTTTTGCAGTTGTAGTCTACTTCCCTCCTGCTGTTTTACTTTCTAATCAATGAGTCCAATTTTCCTTTTCAAAGACATCTCAGTTTTAATTCTGTTTTTAATTCATTTTCTTTAAAGTCGTAAACGTTTGTACATGTCCTGTTTGAAACCAAAAGTAGATATTACATTATTTAAACCTAGGTACTTCATTTAACTAACGTAACATACGTACGAACCATGATCTTCTCCTATGCTTAACCGTTAAGTTGTATTGGCTAAACCCAACAGAGTAGTACTGCGGCATTCTACCACTTCCGGCTTCCTTGTTTGAAGTCAACGTTTTTTTGAACGTGTTTATAGTTAGCAGTCTGAAAAACGGCCTGGGGTTAACACAAGCTGAAGAGATTTCCATGTTTCGTTCTGCGACATAAAATACATCAGTAAATACAAAAAAATTACTAAATTAAACTACTAAACGGCATCAAGCCGACACAAGTCCTCCTTTAGCTTATCGTTGGTGATGTGCAGTCATGCGACCATGATCTAGTTTGTTCATAGCGTTAGAGCAGCTTTTTATTCCTGACAATTGCATTGACGCTTCATAAATCACAAAGTGGTGTCAATATGTGGAAATTATCCTGCTGAACAAAACATGTTAAGTATAATAAACGTGTGTTTGCCACAAAGCTACTTTTCTTCAATAACATAATAATTACATACTGTAACGTTAATGTGTTTACTTCTATCAGATAACCCAATGGGGTAACCAATGCGTTAAAAAGTGACACCAATTGGTCCTGACATATTTCAATGTGACCGAGTCAACCAAGACTGAACATTGAAAGCTTCAAAGGGACTACATTTAGCAGAGGATTTGTGTTGGATTGCATCAGCTTTTTTCAGGTGTGTTGTAAAAACTCCTTGTTTTTTGTAGCATTAATAGGCTACTCAGTATTTTTCCAAACTTGAAAGACATCAGTCTCTATTGACCCTTTCTCTTTTGGTATCTTACTTTACAATAAAACTCAACCAAACGGTTTATGAATTAGCACAGGATATTGGAATAGCTACTGTGTACTTAAGAATCACATAGAGGATGAACTGTAACCCACTTTTCAGAGCTGATGCATTTGAGACACTGGAACAAAACATGTTATTGTGTTACATTTGATATTTGAGTGTGTACGTGTTTGGTTTTGTAAAAAATGTAAAGTGTACGGATTGATCAGCAAGTTGGCAAAAGAGAAACAATTCTGAAAGACATAGTGAATCATATTAATTTACTGTAAGAATAATTTTCTATGCAAACAATGATTGAATGCAGTTTACTGAAACGTAGCTCATTGTACTTACAGGATGTGAAGCACTCAGCAACTTAAAAGCCCTGTTCTATAAAAAGCTGATCAACTACGTCACATTGTGGGTCAACCACATTACACAGGAAATGAAGACATTATAAATTATGTAGTTTGGATATTTGTAATGTTTAATTAGACTTAGGTGGGATTGAATAATTTAACTTATTTTCTAAAGAAATATGTGGTTGAGTCCATTTTGGGGCTGATGTTTTTCAGACCATATAAGGCATCAGTTTTCTCTGAAGTCATGTAGATAAATAATAATAATAATGCATTACATTTTTTATTAGAGCGCTTTTACTGGTACTCAAAGCGCTTTACAAATACACATATTAGACATGTAAGAGTCATTACTGTGGTGTGGACATTACCCACAGGAGCAAATGCAGGTAAAGTCTCTTGAAGGACACAACGGCCTAACGCAGTGGCGGCCCGAGGCGGGATTCGAACTGGAGTTCAAATAAATAATGCATGAAATCATGAAAAGCTATGCAACATAATGTGATATTTCCTGTGAGAGTGCTATGGTAGAGGAGACGGAGTGCTTTCTTTTTTTCACACATTAATAACTGTTTTCTATCACTATACATCAAATCATTATCTCTGCAGTAGGCATAATGTTGAATGATCACAGTGTGCTTGGACTGCGGATAGAAAACTCAAATTAACTGAAATGTGCTCCAACAATACCAAAACCGTTCAATTCTTCAAGTTATTTGAAGAGTTTGAAGTAAGTCGATAGTGGTGCATTTGATGCTTTAGGCCTTTGAAATACTATAATGTAATGTGGAATTGAGTAGGTTAAGCTGCGATGACATGATACACGTTTTGCTCACTGTGAGGTTTGGCGCAAAGCCTCTTGGTGAAAACTATAGGTTACTTACGTAACCCCAGTTCTCATTCATAACACTCCGTTCGATGTCTCACTATGGGATGCGCCTCAACGCGTATGCAAACAGAAGCTCACTCGTTACGCCAATCCTGATCGCTGCGTGATCTTAGACGTCTACGTCAGGGAATCCACCACCCTATCCCCTCGTGTGCCTTGGTACGACGCAGCATTCAAAATAAGCACCTCTTCTCGCTTCACCATAGCAAGGAGGGCCGTCTGGTGAGACATCTCACTTCATGTTACTCTGAGAACTGGGGTTACGTAAGTAACCTATAGTTCTTATTCATAACACTCCGTTCGATGTCTCACTATGGGATATTGAAACTCCCGTATTGCTAGACATGCTTATCTCGAAAATTATCAAAACAAAACAGAACTCAACAGGTAGAACTCTGTCCCAACACGGGGCCCAGCACTGCATGGGCCACAATTGGAGCAGAGACATCCAGTCTGTAAAAACTGACAAAAGTGAGCGGTGAAGACCAGCTCGCTGCTGCACAAATGTCCTGGATGGAAACACCCTTGAACAAAGCCCAGGATGTAGCCAGTCCACGAGTAGAATGAGCATGCAGGCCCGTTGGTGCCTGCAAACCCTGACTCGTATAAGCCAGAGCATCGCTTCCACAATCCAGTGGGAGAGTCGTTGCCTGGTAACGGGCTTGCCCTTATGAGGGTTAGCCCAGGATACAAAGAGTTGGTCATTGCATCAAAACTCTTTAGACCTGCCCATATAGGTGCGCAAGGCACGAACTGGGCACAGCAAATTCGGCCGCTGTTCTTCAGAAGAACATAACGGTGAAGGAAATGCCGCAAGGTCAATAGGGGTACATGAACCAACCACCTTAGGTATAAAGGCAGGGTTGGGCTTCAGCAACACTCTTGTTTGCCCCAGGGCAAACTGAGTGCATGAAGGGTATACAAAGAGCGGATGAATGTCACTGATTCGCTTGGCAGATGCCAGAGCCAGTAACAGCACTGTCTTCAGTGACAGGTGTTTCATGTCAGCTTCTTCCAGGGGTTCAAATGGAGGACGAGTTAGCCCATCTAAAACCACTGCCAAGTCCCATAAGGGCAGGGGGGAGCCTGCGAGCCCCTTTCATAAAACGGCAGACCAAGGGATGGTGGCTAGCCGTCTTTCCCTCAAAACCCACGTGGCATGCAGCAATAGCAGCCAGGTACACTTTGATCGTAGAGAAAGATCTGTGTTTATCAATCAAGTCCTGTAGAAATGACAAAATCACACCGACAGGACATTGAAAAGAGATGTGTCCTTTTGGAGGCACCACTCCTCAAACACCCTCCACTTACAGTCATAAAGAGATCTGGTGGAGGAAGCCCTTGCACTCTGAATAGTGTTTATCACCTTCTGAGGAAGCCCCACTGTACTCAAATTATACCACTCACGGGCCAGGCCCACATCCTCCTGATGTTGTAAAGCGTGTATCTGCAGCAGCGGGTTGTAGCAGCGATGTTTGCAGTGAAGGACAGTTTGTTATCTAGGATCACACTGTGAAGGACAGTTTGTTATCTAGGATCACACCCAGATTCCTTGCAGTCTGGAGTCGGGGAAACAACAGACGGTGCCGATGTGATTGGTTAGGTCAAGAGTGGGACAAGTATTTTCCCGGGAAGGAAAAGCAGTTCAGTCTTGTCAAGGTTGAGCTTGAGGTGGTGAGCAGACATCCATCCGAGAGATTGTCGAGCTAGGCAAGGCAGGACGGATGCGTGTGACGACGGCGGGCGGTGGGGTCTCTGAGCTGGGGAGACAGGACAGGGGGATTTAATTGGGTGTCGTCAGCGTAGCAGTGCGGTATGAAAAAACATGCAGGCTAATGACTGATCCGAGCGAGTTTGTGTACGGGAAAAGTGAGGAATTTGAGTGAGGGGACCAAGAACAGAGCGGCCTGAGGGACCCCTGTAGTTAATTGACAAGGGTCGGGACTCGGACCCTCTCCAAGTTACCCTGTAGGTGCGTCTTTGATGTATGAGGTGAGGAGAGAAAGTCGCAGAGCCAGAAACTCCAAGTTCCTTGGAGGAGTGCGGAGGAGGGATCTGATGGTTCACCGTGTCGAATGCAGCAGACAGGTCCAGAAGGATGATGACAGAGGAGAGGGAGCTTGCTTGTTAGCACGTGTGCAGGTTCCTCAGAGACAGCCAAGGAGGGCAGTTTCTG
>NW_011362908.1:11125-27259 GCF_000735185.1 Notothenia coriiceps | reverse complement strand
TCCCCAGCCCAGACTGTACTCTTCCTGGGCCTACACCTGAATTCGGTGCCCTTTACAGCCCGCCTGTCACCAGAAAGAGTGAAACCCTTCAGAGCTTGCCTCTCTCATTCCCGGCTACACAAATATGTTCTCTTCAGATCATGTCTGCGGTTACTTGGGCTCATGGCGTCAGCCATCCTGGTGGTATGACTGGGACGCTTACACATGAGGGAGTTTCAGCGCTGGGTAGATGCCCTCAGACTGGACCCCGTGGCGCGCAGAGTGATGGTCACTATGAAATGCGTCATGGCACTGCGCCACTGGCTACACCCGACTTTTCTAGTACGGGGCGTGCCTATGGGTGCTGTCCTATCGCGGAAGGTGGTCACCACTGATGGGCTGGGGGGGTATATACGAATGTCGACCTGTGAGGGGTCTCTGGAGCAGAGACGTCCAACGGTCACACATAAATTATCTGGAGCTTTTAGCGGTGTTTCTCACCCTAAAACGCTTTCTGCCTTTTCTCAGAGGACATCATGTCCTCGTAAGGACAGACAAAACGACCACAATATCGTATATAAACCGGCAAGGGGGTTTGCGTTCTCTCCAGTTACACATACTGGCACGCAAACTGATCTTATGGAGCTGCGGATGTCTCCTCTCTCTGAGAGCGACGCACGTACCAGGTGATGAACCTCGGAGCGGATCTGTTGTCCAGAGGTGCACCACTATATGCAGATTGGACTCTACATCCAACAATTGTCAGTCAGTTGTGGATACGTTACGGCCGAGCCGCGGTAGATCTGTTTGCGTCAAAAGAAAACGCTCAGTGTCAACTGTTCTTTCCAATGCGAGGTCTAAACGCACCGTTAGGCGTGGACGCGCTCGCGCACGCTTGGCCACCGGTCCTTCTGTATGCATTCCCACCCCTGGCTCTAATACCTCCGACTCTGGCCAGAGTGAGAGAGCATCGCCACACGCTGNTCTGGAGCTTTTAGCGGTGTTCCTCACCCTAAAACGCTTTCTGCCTTTTCCGATATTGTGGTCGTGTTGTCTGTCCTCACGAGGACATGATGTCCTCTGAGAAAAGGCAGAAAGCGTTTTAGGGTGAGGAACACCGCTAAAAGCTCCAGATAATTTATGTGTGACCGTTGGAGGTCTCTGCTCCAGAGACCCCTCACAGGTCGACCTTCGTATATACCCCCCAAGCCCGTCAGACATGCGTCTGTGGTGACCACCTTCCGCGACAGCACCCATAGGCACGCCCCGTACTAGAAAAGTCGGGTGTAGCCAGTGGCGCAGTGCCATTACGCATTTCATAGTGACCATCACTCTCCGCGCGCCATTTGCGTAGCCGGAAATGAGCGAGGCAAGCTCTGAAGGCTTTCACTCTTTCTGCTGACAGGCGGGCTGTAAAGGGCACCGAATTCAGGTGTAGGCCCAGGAAGAGTACAGTCTGGGCTGGGGACAACATGCTCTTTTCTGTGTTTATTACGAAACCCAGATCGAGCAGGTGTTTTACGAGGACATTCGTCTGCGTAATAGCCTCTTGCTCCGACTGTGCGAGAAGCAGCCAGTCTTCCAGAGAAGTTGCCAAGCGAATACCCTGTTGTCTTAATGGGGCTATCGCGGCTTCCGTACACCGTACAAACACTCGCGGGCTGAGAGACAGACCGAAGGGAAGGACTCTGTACTCGTAACAGACACCCTGAAAGGCGAACCTCAGATATTTCCTGTGTAGGTAATATACTGGGATGTGGAAATACGCATCTTTCAGGTCGACTGATGTGAACCAGTCGTTCTGGCGCACGAGACGCAACAGAGATGTGTGAGTGAGCATTCTGAATTTGTATCTTTTGAGATATTTTTCAGAGCTCTCAAATCTAGTATAGGCCGAATTCCGTTCCCTCCCCGTTTGGGAACGAGGAAATACTTGGAATAAAAGCCGCTCTGACTCTGTTCGGCGGGTATTATCGATATAGCCTTCTTTTCTAGTAGCGAGAAAATCTCTTGCTCTAGAATATGGGCCGACTCTCCCCGGGCTTGTGAATACAGAATGCCCGAGAAGCGAGGGGGGGTGACAGCGAATTGGAGCCTGTAGCCCCGTGTTACTGTCTTGAAAACCCAAGCAGAATCTGTGAGCATCTTCCACTTTTCGCTCCTTAAAGCGAGCGGAGATGTCACATCTCTGTCGTCTGCCCTCTGTGTCTTTATTTGTTGTGTTATGGGGCCCTCTAGTGTCTGAACACGGTGGTACCCCAGATTGACAACCCCGGCCGACAATGCGCGTGGCGGTGGTGCCTTCACAATCGCGTCTAATGTCCGCCTTTTGAGAGAGGCCGTAGCCGCTCTCAAAAGAGGGGTAGACGACAGACTGTTTATTGTTTTTATTGTTTTTCTTTTCATTTTTATTGACTGCGCCCTTGGCTTCAAGCCTGGAAACGACAGTGGAAAATGATTTATTAGGAAACAATAATGATGACATGTGTTTGTGTGACTTAAACAGGCAGCGGAACTTGCTGTCTTTGATGTTAAGTCCATTTCCCTTATGGCGCGAACTTGACGTTCTGGCATCACTCGAGGCGGCGGGAAGATGGGGGCATGATGGCACCCCGAAAACACATGAGCATCTAACACTGGAACGTGTTCTGGAGCTGGGGAACAGGGAACTTCCAGCTCTCTCGTCGAGGAGAGGAGAGGAGGCTGTCAGGCCGCCCGCTTCTTCTTCCTCGCCTGGTGGCTGAAAACCTGGGTCGGCTGTGCCTGAGCGGCAGCTGCCGGAACCGGAGATCTTCTTGGCCAGCTCACCCTCGCCTCGTGCCTGGGCTGGGGACCCGGGACGGGCTGTGGTCTCTGCTGCTTCGGTATCTTGAACCGGGCAGGACGTGAGGCAGCTTGAGTGAAGGCCTGCCGCGGGACCGTTGAAGGTGGCGGCTGGACCCTTCGTGGGAGACAGAGCTGGAGAGCCTCGTCTTCCTTCTTTTTTGATTCGTATCTCAGCTGCATCGAAGCTAGAGCGGAGCCAAATATGCCCTCGGGAAAAATAGGCATGTCCAGAACATCCTCTTTTTCCCGGTCTGGAATGTTCGTCAGGTTGAGCCACCTGGCTCTCTCCTGTGCCACCATAATTCCCAGTGCTTTGCCCGTGGCTTGGACTGCACAGCGCTGCACACGGAGGCAAATGTCCGTAATCGCTGCGATCTCGTCCCACACGGCAGGCTCAGGTTTGCTCGACAAGTCTTCGCAGAGCTCCGCCTGGTAGGCGGTCAGCAGCGAGGAGACGTTGAGTGCCCCAGCTTGACACAGCGCAGGGCTCCGCTCTCACGGCTCTTGCCGCCACCGGAGCCCCGCGCCGTGTCAGGCTGGGGTCCGGTTCAGCGGCTGCCGCTGTTATTGAGCTCCAGCCTGACACAGCGCGGGGCTCAATCTCTGCGGCGGACGCCACCATGTCTTGATTGCCGGCCGGCGAATCAGCGGACATGAGGGGGTCCTGTCCCGACAAGCTAGCTTGGCGTGCTGCCGTCGGCGGTGGCTCTTAATGGTGAAGCGGGCACAATGCCCGCACGAGCCGGGGTTATCGATAGCCTCCTGGGTGTGTTCCAGCCCGAAGCAGGACGAGCAGACCTGGTGTGAGTCTGTGCCTGAGATCTTAAACCCGCAGCCACATAGCCTCCGAGTCCCTGACTCCTCTGGTGTGAGGGAGAGAAGGGTCCATCTTTGTTCGCCGGGGTGTCGGCGTGGAGTGGACACGCTAGTAACGGGTACGTTACTGAGAACAAAAAAAATCCAACCTTGTCGTTAATCCGAAAGGAAAAAGCGACGGCGTAGATTTTATTCTTTAAAGAATATTAACTGGTGTGTTAATACCTTTTGTTTTTATCTCCGTCTCCTCTGGTTTGAGAGAGAAAAGAGAACGTCCTCGCTACCGTGGTGTCGGTGTGGAGGGAAGAAAAACTAGCAACAGGTATGTTACTAGCTTGAAGAAAAAATCAAACCTTACCGTAATTTCGAAAGAAAGAAACGGCGAGGCAGATTACAAAATTAACTGGTGTGTTAATATTGTTCAGTCTTCTTGCAAAGCAAAAAAGTAACCGGCAAGCGCCCGTCGACCGAATGTTAGCTTTGGGTTCAGTCTGTGGATCGTTAAGCTAGCCCGGCTACTGATAATTCGAGATGTGCTCTGAAGCGAGAAGAGGTGTTTGAATGACGCTGCGTCGTACCGTAAGCTACTTATAGGGTGGGTGGATTCCCTGACGTAGACGTCAAGATCACCAGCCAATCAGGATTGGCGTAATGAGATTGATGCTTCTGTTTGCATACGCGTTGAGGCGCATCCCATAGTGAGACATCGAACGGAGTGTTATGAATGAGAACAACTAGTTATGTTCCATGATTATTTCCCTTGCTAGCTTGTGGCGCTACATAGAGTTTGCGCATTGAAAGGTCTGGTAACAAGGTGTAAGTTTAAGTCATTTGAACTGCATCGCAATCAAAATAGTTGCCAATTCTTGGGCGATGCTGAGGGCTTTCTGCCTAGTTGGGTGGCATGGCTCTCTCCAAAGAAACATAACGTCTTTGCAGAGCCATTTTACCGCGTATCATGTAAATGAAGCTCTAAGGTTACAGTGAACAAGACAAGCTGCTCAGTTGAGCATGGGTGGATTACTAAACCCAAAGACTTGGATGGTCCTCAAGAAATTCCCAGATGGCTGAAGCTCCGAGAAATCAATCTTTATCACCACCCCAACCACCCGCTCCTAGCAAAGAAACCGCGTTCGGTAGCAGAGAACACGAACCAACATTTAATTGAGGCCTAACTAACAATGTTGACTGCTAAATAATAAATAACATACTATAGGCTGATGTAACAATTGAAGATTGTTTGATCCAATCCCTCAGAATGGTAGTTCATTAGTTGAAATGTGCGCATTATTGCCCTGCTATTAGTCTAGTTGGCTAGGTAAATGATATAAAGTAAAAAGCAAAAAGGGGTTTGACTGTAGTCACACACGTTTTCGTAACATTTGTTGAATGATAAGATTTACCTGTAACTACTGTTCAACTTGTGAGAATTTTCTAAATTCATATGAAAGAATACTTTTCCTCTTTTTATCACAAGCATGAACAAACCCTTGAAATATGTATTTTTTTGCTTATTACTTCTTCCTTGTCTAAACATTGACTCCTATATTGCCCAAAGTGCAACTTTTTTCCAATTTGTAGTTTTCAGCCCTCGTAAACCTTTATGCAATACAATTTAAGGCCTATGTTGGTTTGTGAAATATAGCTGTGACTACCCTTAAACACATTTGGCCACCTGGGGGCGGCAAAAACAAGCTTTAAAACATAACTTGACATATTATTTCCTTCTATGTTGATATTACAGGTTCCTTTTAGCATTCCCATATCAAATAGATAGAAAGCATCCATTTGGAATTCTCCTCAAACTCCTGAGGGAAATATCGGATCCAATTATCTGGGACTTAATTATCACAACCATGTTTGTCAAATAAGACGTCATTTTGAGCGGATGCAGGATGTGAGATGCTTTATTGGGGGTTAAGGTCGATGTGACAGCGGGAGCCGAGCACCGAGAATTTACCACCACTTCCTTTTGCTGTGGCTCAGATCCCCTACCACACAGATACATCCTAACAAATCCTTAAACCCCCCCTCTCAGTGAGGCTCTAATAGGCTGTGTGAGGGCTGACGTTCGTGGGATGTTGAAGGGAAGTGTGTGAGGGGGAGTGAGGCATGGAGGGAATGAGAAAGATTCAAATTGGGAGCTCACAAACAGAGAGGAAGAACAAAAATGGAGAGAGAGCGTTTTTATTATCAGATTCAGTCACCAAGGGCAATCATCTCCTCCTCCACTTTTAATCACTTTTTCGTTGCTTGCTAGGTTACATTGTTCCATCAGTGAAAAATAACAACATGCCGTATTCTCTTTATTCTGTATTCAAAGCGACAAGGGACTTTTGGTCAGAGGAGAAAACATTACACCCTCTCCTTCCTCCTCTCCTTCTTGGCCCTCCCTCCTCCTCCTCCGTCTCTTTGCTCGCTCTTGGCCTCCGTCCCTCCTCCGATCCCTCTCTTCTTCGCCTTCACTGCGTTTCACTTGGAGGACATGGTGTAGCAGCCATGGGGGTGCCATTGCATGTCACGGATACGCCTGATGGACTGCATCTGGGGGCAGCGGGCGCCAAACTCATTGAAATGCCTGTACTCGCCCTTCTCCAGCAGGTACTGGCTGCCACGGTAGCCGGGGAACTGGTAACCCACCCAGCTGGGGGGAGAGACAGAGACAGAGGGAGATGGTCAGGGGGGAGAAAAACATTTTAAAAGTGGATGTGAGGAGAAAGGACAATACAGAAAGTAACTGCGACAAAGTGGCAAGATCGATGCGAGAAAATTAGGAGAAAATTGTTTCCAGGAAAGGTAAACCCAATATGGTTTAAAGAGTAGTGACAGTGAGAGTAAACCGTGTGAGAGAAGGACTAGAGAAGCACAGATGTAGAGGGAGGATAAACATCAAACGAATAAAGACATCGATCTGTTTGTCATGCTGTCAGATGCCAGACCGCAGATGTTTCAGACATCGCGGAGCCTAACAAATGAAGTCATCTCAGCATTTAAGAAACAGTGTCTGAAGTCAGCCACTCCTCTGAGAGCAGACAGATAGAGCTGCTGACGTTCATGTCACCCTCTGCGAGCTGCTGATGGAAAATCCTTTTTTCCTTAACACACACCTGCCGCTTTCAGATACTGTGTGATCCTTCTGAATTCTGCAAGCTTGAGAATGACAACACATTTTGAAAACCACTTAACACATGCGGCTGGCTATTTGGGTTCAACTGCGTTTGCAAATTGGGTGCAATACAATATGCAATGTAATATTTGCTTAGAACAAGGATGAAAAAGGTTTTGATTTGACTGGTAGTTGCAAATAGAGATATTTATGCTGCAGCTCCTTGAACAGTGAGATGAGAAGATCAATACCAATCTCAAAGCATGGAGATGGTATTCATTCAAGTCTCTGCAAGAAAGCTATTAAGTGTTTTTTTCGAGAAACACAAACTATGGAATGAGTCTGCCTGTTTGTTAAGTTCCCAAAAACAGTCAATAAGGACCACAGGAGGTGAAATGTCTTATGGGAAGTTGTTTGGATGAGTCGAACTATCTCTATCTATAGAAAAGTCAATAAAAGACTCGTAAAATGGTCCGAGACTACTTACGTTCCACAGCTGACCATGATGCTGCCAACCCTATCGGTGAAACCGTAGGAGTACAGGCTGGGGACATCATCGTCCATGATCTCCATCTTACGGCCCTTGAACTGTCCGACCTCATACAGGCAGATCTTGTGCTTCTCGGGGTCCTACAAAATTGTGGGGAAATAAAAAGCAGGGAGAAGTAGTTGCAATTAGGACAAATAGAACATGAATCCAAGCAGGCCAAATGGATGAAGCCGTTGAATTCAGAGCGTGTTTCCTAACAAGCGGACAGGAGATTTACCATGCGGACGGGCCTGAAGGACAGCAGGTAGTCGTTCTTCTGGCAGTTGCTCCACGAGTCCCAACGGGGGTACTCTCCCTTCTCCAGGATGAACATCTCTCCGCAGAAGTTCATCTGCTCATAACCCACGAAGCTGAAGAGGGGAGGAAAGGTCACAAGGACGAGGGGGGGGAGGGGATGAGCTTAAAGAGTTGTAAGCATTGTAAATTGTAACAAAACCATGTGGTAAGGTTAAGAGAGATCATGGATTGCGTAAAAAAAGAAATGTGTTTTATATGTAACCTGTATTATGTACATAAGTTACGGGTTTTACGTAAGTACATTTATTTTACGGAGTTGGAATAATGTTACGTAACTCAGGTTTAATATGTTAAGTTGGTCTATGTGACAAATATGACGTTAGTTACATCACAACTTTTTCCTTTGATCCAATTACAATTACGACAACTACTACAACTACTACTACCTAATAATAAAATAAAAGTAGAATGTAAAAAGCTGCTTGCAAAGAGGACGGTTTGTTTATAACAGTAAGATATGCTTTCTTCCTACTTGTTGTTGCATCTTGAAATAACTAATATCCTTAATGGTAATTGGTCCATATTGATTCATGATTCACTAATTGGTCCAATCAGTGGAAAACTGCTGTACTACTTTCAGTCGTTTCTGTTTGTTGCTTTTTCATGTTGTTAGGCATTGAAGTTCACTCTAAATCTGCCCTCTTTGCAAACCATTGGGGATAAAAGCATCAGATACATTCTCAAAATGTGAAGAGGGAAATGTCACATAATGATGAGGTACACTTTAGCTATCACCTGCTCTGTGCTCAGAGGAGTGTGGGTGTTGGGTGCAGTATGATTACTTGCAGGTGGGTGGTGTATCCGGAGGAGAGGCTACTTACGGGCCACAGTTGACGCGCAGGGAGCGAACTCTGTCCATTCCCATGTCGCACACGTTCATACACTCGCCGTTGATCTCGATGCAGCGACCCTGGAAGTTCTCCTGGTCGTACACGCACATCTGGATTGTTGTGGGGAAGAGAGTGACAGTGAAAATGTGGTCGCAAACGTGGTTTCAAAGTTAAAGCTAATGAGAGCAGAAACCTGATTTTTATGGAAAAGTAGAAGTGGCTTTAGGTTTGGTAAAAGGAAGTGACTGTGATGTTATGACAGCTTTCTCCACAATGACTGAAAGCACAAAAGCTTTACATGGTATTTTCCTGTCAGTTGTAGTTGTCGACCGCCCCCTCACTGTGCTTTAAGAAGCAGCAGGTTGTGAGAATAGACATCCGGCCAGAAGGTAAACTGTTAGCATGAAGCCAGCTGCATCACATGGTGTGAACCAGACTGTATGGTATATCTGTAGATGTTTGATAATCTGGTGTAGTTTGTGTGTGTACGTGTGTGTACTTCACCTTGTAGGAGCCCATATCGGACATCTTGTTGTGAGCGGCCTTCCCGTCGGTCTGGGAAGCAGACTTGGACTTCTCTCCTCCAGTAGACATGATTACTGAGGAAAGAAGATGCTTTGAATCAATTAAAAGTGGTTCAACCATAGACAAGCCAACCCGACATCACTATTGGTTTGTTTCTGAGGCATTGAGTCTGGCATTTCAGCCATTGCCATGTTGTTTTGCTAACACTAGCTTGCTTAGCTTTGTGCATCCATTATTCACGATAACTTTGGTATTAAATTGGGATGAACATTTTGGCAGAAAAAACACGCTTAAAATGTTCCTCCCATACAAAAATACAGTTGACTCTATAACAGTGTTGAACGCTGAACAACGCCATAGTAGTAGCACTATGGATGTGACATGTCAATCGAGTCAAGTTAGCCACGCCCTTATGCACTATCGTCTAAATGGGAACACAATTTACAAAATATCCAGCATACTGTTTTTTCTGAATACTTGAAACTAGTGATTCAGACTATAAAGTCATAAGTAAAATCTTTACTGAGGTGATAAATCAAGTCAAAACAAGGATAATTTTCTCATAGACTTTTAAACAATCAGACTTCTTTCTGCAACCAGTGGAGTCGCCCCCTGCTGGCTGTTTTAAAGAGTAAAGGTTTTCCACGATGGCTTCAATTATCTGACCTGGAGGTTCCTGCTTGGGTAAAACATTGTTTTTTAAATATATAAAAACACTGATGTTGATATTTCTTTTGAATATCACCTCTACTAAGAAAAAAAATGTATGTAACAAATAACCCTACCCCTTTTCCGAGCCCCACACCCCACCCACAGAAACGTTCATACAAACTCTAACAAAGCATAATTCAGACCATAGAGACTACTACCTTCTCACCCTTTCTTCTTTACTCATTTCTAGAATAAAACAACAAACATGTCCAAAATAGAACTGTAGGCAACAGCAGGCTTTGCTATCATAAATAAAAACCTAGTGATCCCTTTTAACATGAGCATACAAATAGCATAAAATACAACTTTCTTTTAGACTTATTTTTTGTTTTGAAATTAGATTTTAAAAAGTTCTGCATTTGTAGGACCAACTTCATTTTTAAAGTTCTATTTTGGGTTCCACAAGCATTAGTTTTAGCATACTATATATAAGCAATGTTGGACTCTCAAATCACGAGCTCAAACTACTATATACTTTTGTCATTACTAGGTAAAACGTAATTTTAACCCTCTACCTCCCTTTTTTCTCTGCTGCTCTCTGTATGATGTGTGTCCACTGTCTTACCTGTGGCAGTGTGTGCGTAAAAGAGTAGATTCGGGGCTGAGACTGGTGGTCTGTGTGTTGCTCCAGGCCCCTCGTGGCTTTTATATGCTGGCGCCCAGAGAGAGGGGATTATGGACACAGAAACAAACTCGCTGAGCTCACAGCCCCCACAGAATAGAAATACCCCAATCATCAAAGAGAGAGGGAGACACAGAGGGGACAGAAAGAGAGGCAGAGAGGTGTAGGTTTGAAAAATACGAGAAAAGGTGACAAACTGAAAAATCAATGTGGTTTGCCTCGGTGGACTTGATGGAAGACTGATAACTTCAATAAAACAATAGTGAGTTGTCACATCCAAAGCCCGTACACCAATAGTAGTTCCACAACAACAACGCCTGACCAGGTTATCATTTAAGAGCCTGTCACAAAGTTATTCATTCCAGGACTGTAATTTGAGAGGCGCTGGGACAAACAATAAAAGGAAAAGCAATAAGCTGTGAGAAGCAATAACCTCGCTCCGTTTGGGAAAGAGGTTCAGGTGTACAATAATCTGAATGTCTCTCTCAGCATTGTAGGAGAAGGCTATTAAATTAAAGCAAGCCTTTTTCATGCGGTGGGCGTTCATCCGCAAGGTGATTATTCTCAAGTGCACAAGAGGGAACAAGCAACCCTAAGGTCCAATGTATCTCCAAATTTAGAGGGGAGGTCACATGTGCTGCTGAGGACAGGAGGGAAATCAAGGCTGCAGCCCTTCGCCAGACAAGAACCTGAAAGAAAAGCTACTTGTGTCTTGGATTCAGAGGCTGGCCTCATTAATCAGTGCATAATATTAGTATGTCCTTACATCCTCCAGCTCAATTTAGGATGAGGGAATGGTCAATTGGGAACTGATTGAAGGCCTGGATCACACGTCCCTCTCATTGAGGATTGTACGTCCTAAGAGAACGAATAAAAAAAGGGGAAGTATCATCTGTCCTTGTTCTCCATCCTCTCCACAAGACAGAAGGGGGCGCTTCCCTTTTGACTTGATTCTTAAGTATTTAATTATCAAGGGGTTGACTAATCACTATAGAGCTGAAAAGAGGTGTTACAGCACAGGCAGTATGAGAAATAAAAAGCACTTTTTGAACATTAAAGCATAGAAACATGTCAAAATACAAATATTAACCGTAAATTAGCATAATAAGGCCAATTTTAAAAATGACATTCAGTAACTAACAAACAATAGAAACAAAGGAATGTGTATAATAATAATAATAATAATAATAATAATAGATGACATTTGTATAGCGCCTTTCAAGAGACCCAAGGCCACTTTACATGGTGAACAAACAAACAAACAAAAGGGGCAAATAATAAAGTAAAAAATTAAAGAAATTGCAGTATCCCTGTAAGCATCATTGTAATTAGTTCATTAATAAACTTTTGGAAGATAATTAACAAATCACACATTTTTACAATGCAGCAAAGGAATTTAGTTTTGTAATGCACGGTAGGGGTCCAAAAATGTTCCCATTTATACGTGGCGCAGGTGGAAACATCGCCTTCATCATTTACACTATGATCCAGCTTCTTATAAAGAGATCATTCATTCTTAGCTGGAGCTATAAAATGCAGCACCTAATCTGATAGAATAGATTAACTAAACCAGAAACACTCTTCAGAAAGCCCTTTGATCAATATCCTGAGTGTGGCTGAAGTTTGTGAAATTTAACTTCAAAGTCTAATCAATTCCATGTCCTGCAGAGGCACCACTGAGGCTTTCACATATACTACATAACAGGGAATATGTCCATTCACTAAGTGGGACCCACGTAATTCATAAGAAAGTAAATATGACGTCAACCCAGCTCTCTAAAGTTGATTGGAGCATCTCATTAGATATGGATTTTGAGAGATCATCAAGGGGGAACCCTCATCTACAATGACTTCCAGTTGATTACATAAACATAGAAAGGGAAAAGCAAAACATCAACAAAAAAATGAAAAACATTTAAACAAGAATTTTGAAATAAGTGCAAATCATTTGTTGGATAAATTAAAATATAAAAAGTTGACAAGAGATTTGCATGCACTTCCTGAAAAATGCAAGCTTGAATAATGATGTGTCTTATTATTATTCTGACCAGCAGCAAATTGATGCTTAAGCTCTCAGCTTTACATAAATGAGTTTTAATGTACACACATTGTTTGTTTATTTCCAACAAGAATCAGAAAAACATGAAGACTTTACAAAATCTTTATGTCCTGTTCCTTTTGATAGTATAAAACTGAAATGTCTCCCGAAAAAAATTGAGATGCTTTTACATAGCAAAACATGTTATACTTTATTTTCTTTCTTTGTCTTTCATCCTCAGTAAATAGTTGTGTGGAACCAAAACCGGCACATGAAATATGCATTCTGATATTATGGATTAATGTTGGCGCAGATAGTTTGAAGGGCAGTGACTTTAGAAACTCTGTTGGGAAATGATGCTGGTCGTGACTTTGGCGAGTGTGTGTCTGCTTGACAATGAGCATGGCTCTCTGGGTGATATGTCAAGGACCAGATGAGGCTGGGAGAGATGTCGCTGTGGCAACTGTATCCCAAATGTGAGAAGTGATGGACTTGGTGGTTTTACATGAAAACAACATCAGTGCAAAAATATTCTGAGGTTGTGACAGACTGACAGTATTTCAACACAAAGTTTAATTTTTTAGGGCTTTTTTTCCTGAACAAAGATATTCTCCTAAACCACTTTTCTATGTATGTATTTTATTAATACCCAACGTTACAAAGTGGTGCAGGAATGAGTCCTTAGACCTGGTTATGAGTTACTTATGTTTGAACATGTTTCTTAGGTGACTGAAATTGGATATGTGATTAACACAAGTTTAAGGAATTATCACGTTTGATTTTTTGACATAACAAATAGGCTACAATTAAATGTCAGTAAATATTCCAATATTTAATGTCTGAAGCTTCTATGTGTCTTTAACACGGCAGTTGCGAATAAGTGACCAAATGGGACTACTAAACATCATTACGCCGAACATTAGCCGCAGTTAACTTAGCGGTGGTTAAAGGTGGGGTAGGTAATTTTGGAGAAACCAGCTCGAGTGCGCTACAATTTCAAAATACACAGCCGGAAAAATATGCCACTTCCTTACAGAGCCCCTCCTCCAACACACACGAACGCGCACATGACCAATGAGAGCACGAGATAAGTTTGTGCACAGATGGAAGGCTGACAGGCAGGTAGGCCATCCAGTTATTTTAGCCGGGCCGGCTAAAATGATTGGTCGTGTTTTTTACAGTACTACGGCTTCCACAGATGACATTTTTTATGGATTTTTTGTCAAAAAACTTAAGATATTCATTGCTATCGGGATGTTAAGAGCATTCCATGGAATATAACAAAAAGTGTATCTCGAGCCGGTTTCTCAAACGTACCTACCCCACCTTTAAGTGCCGCCATGTGATTATGATGTAGTTCCTTTATAGCCTAACATTAGCTTTTTACTTCTGGGGATTGCATATAGGCTTAAAACATCTTAAAAGTTGTGGAAATATGTGGAAATTATCCTGCTGAACAAAACGTGAAAGTATCATAAACGTGTGTTAACCATAGGTCTAATTCTCCACCATATTCCAATATAAAATCCCATTGCTTTTTCTCTCAAAGGAGCCCTTGTGATGCTAACTGCTCTGTCATACTACTGTACATCATCACTGCACCACTCTATTCATTTTTTAAATATTATTAATTAATAGTATTTCACTTTAATTGAGCCTCTGTGTAAATCACCTCAACTTTAGAGTAGCTCCATTGAAACAAGCTCTCCAAATCCTTCTCATTCTCTGCCTATAGTCCCGGACTCCCCGCCATTGTTGCTCTATACGAAGGCACTGCTGACCTATACGAATAGAGCAACAACAGGCCGCATTCCCCAGCTTCACCTCTGTGCCTGTTCTATAGCCCGCAAACTGCTGAGTCTGCAGGCCACATAGAGTTACAAAGAGAGAGAGAGAGAGAGAGAGAGAGAGAGAGAGAGAGAGAGAGAGAGAGAGAGAGGGGTGAGCGGCAGAGTCACCGACGCACGCGCACAAACACGAACACATGGGAGGTTCAAGCTCACCTGAGTAAAGTTCGCTACAGTATACATAGGAATACATAAACTCTCTTTCCACTAGCCTTCAAAATAAAAGCCTAAATAGTTCTGATAACTTTCATCTAAAGCATTTATTTGTAAGCATGTTTTTATATTTAAACTGATATTTATTGAAGTATAAATATTTCCCCATATGTATTAATTATATATTATGTAGTATATGGCACATATTCTCACATTTATTTATTTTATCTATTTATTGACCTATGCTTATATTTTTATTCTGCAATGTGAACAAATGCAACGAAACCCAATGTCCTCTTTGGAAACTACAATGTGTTACTGATTCTGATGAAAAGTGAGTACTCACTATGTGTATTGATAACAATCAATGAATTGTCATGTCTATAACCTTATTACAAGCTGTTTATTACTGTAGTAATATTGTTAAATATTAGTGACAAGCCAAACATATGACATAGATAACATAAAATGGCTTAATTATTAAATTATCCAAAAAGCCGCTGATGAATGTTATGTTTATGCCTAAAACTCTCGAACAAGATCCCACTATCTGGAAGAAAATATTTTTCATTTGTATTCTCTGTATATCTTCAAATAATCATTGTAACACTGTACAGGGGTTACATTGTACAATAGAGATGTATTTTGAAAGCCCTGACCGGAAGTGTGATCCTGAATTCAGGCCAACCTCACACACACTCGCACATCGTTGGCGTGTATGGGGCAACACGCGCACATGCGCGAGAACGAGGTTCCCCGCGTGGACGCTGGTATATAACGGGCGCGCCAGGTTCACACAGAGTCTACGTAAATAAGATTTGGAGTATGAGGAGCGCGATGAGAGCATCAGGTAAGCAGTAGCGGGAAAATAAATGTTCACAGAAGTTTCCCACGGGATGGACTTTACTGTTTTTGCGGATTAAATGTTTGTTTTGACTTCTCTTAACAAAGACATTTTAGTTTCTTCATTAGAAACATGTTGGCTGCATGACACGTTCAATGAAAAAATAATTATTAACTATTAGGACATATTTAAATGCACTCAAAGTTTACCTTTAAGGAAAAATGATTCTGTTGATATCCAATAAATCTAATGTTGCTCATACATTTGACTATGGATATGATTTCTCTTATAAATGTACTTTTTTTTTTCCTTTTCCAATTTAGAGATGAATAGATTTACCAGAACCCACATGACCTCTCCCATGTTTTTCCAAAGCATGGGCACAGCCCCTTACTTTAAGGTAAATATACACACACCACACACACTACACACACCACACATAAACACTCATGCCTGTCTTCCCCTGTGTACAGGTGACTGTGTTTGAGCGGGAGCATTTCCGGGGAAAGTGTATAGAGTTCACCTCCGAGTGCTGCAACATCCACAACTGCGGCCTGGACAACATTCGCTCCATCAGAGTGGAGAGTGGAGCGTGAGTCACAGCCTGTACGCCCGCATGTCTCTGTGGACAGCTGACTGACGTGTGTGTGTGTGTGTGTGTGTGTGTGTGTGTGTGTGTGTGTGTGTGTGTGTGTGTGTGTGTGTGTGTGTGTGTGTGTGTGTGTGTGTGTGTGTGTGTGTGTGTATGTAAGTGTGTGTCTGTGAGGCAGGGAGATAATGAGAGAGGAAGTTTCCAGGCTCGCACGAAAGGCGTATGACCTCTGAGGTCCTTCTTTTCTACGTGTATGCAGCACCCAGCGTTATCAGTGATGGAGAGGTCAGGTGTTTCTCCAACTGCTGCCTTTTTCAGATGAAATACTGAGAAAGAGTTTCGCCTAATAGTTAGGGAAAGTTAGGTATTTTTTTAGCCATATCGTGAAATAATTTATT
>NW_011362908.1:0-11081 GCF_000735185.1 Notothenia coriiceps | reverse complement strand
GATGTAACATATTGGCCCAGGTATGTAAAGGACGGTGAGAGGCTAAGTGGTTTGTAACGGCATGACCACTCCTTTCAACTCATGTCGTGAAAGGAGGCGGCCAAAGGGAATATTTAAGTGTTGGCTGAGCTTTAACGCCACGCCGAAAACGCCCGAAGTGCATTGCGGGTATAAACGGATAGTTTATCAGTTTCTTTTTTTGGGAAAGTAAGTAAGTAAGTCTGAGTGACCTGACGTACTTCTTCTATTCGTCCTTTACCGTACTGTCTTTGTCGATTTTGTCTGTAGAGTGGTGGCACAGTCTAAGACCAATAAAACCCCTCCACCTCTATTTAAAGTATAACAAACTACACCTACGTCAAACTTGGTCTCATCGTCGTACCTCAGCCAGCAGTGGTTTTATTTATTTATTCACCAGGCTTTTCGAAGTACTGTTTTATTTTATGGTGGTATTGGAAGGAGTCCGTCACTACAACTATTGGCCCTGTCCTCCCTGGGGGGGGGGGCACTACTCCCTTTGACATTCTTTACTAGCCCCCCTTAGGGGAGGCCTCACCGTCAGTACCCTGCCCCTGACCTAGGACTTAATACAAAACTATAAAACACCAAACGACAGGGCCGACAGCTAGTCGGACACGTCCGTCGCAGAAAGGTGACGTCCGGACACGTAGAGTTGGGGGCGGGCGGGTAAAACTCGCCAATAATAGGGGAAGATATTTACTCCGGACCCTGTCGTCTGTTCGAATGTGTAGAAGAAGTCTGAACCTTTTGAGTAAGAGAAAAACCTGAGGTGGAAGCTCCTCTATTCTTAATGATTTGTTTCTTGAATATATGATTATTTCCGACCGAATAGATTTTCGGTCAACTCAATCTGAACCTTTACAAAACGCAGATACTTTGGACTACAAAGAATATACTAAGACAAAAAAAGAAGTTCCAACATAAAACAACACGCGTATACACATTAATTTATGGGGTACTATAGTTTTAGAGGTGAGGTCGTCCATGGCCCCAACCGTTGGGACCCAATCCGAAGTCTCGATCGTCAGACATAAACATTTGTTTCTGTCCTTCTCGACCCTTTACTTTGTTTTCATGAATTTTTGACTATTTTTTTACAAGACTACCTTCCTTGCTGGAAAAGAGAGAGAAACTTACACCAAAAAATATGGAAAGTCTACTTGTCCGTTGTCAATTTCGGAATGTTACTTGGCCAAAAGCGACGTGGGCGTACGCTCCCCCTGCCGTTCAAGGGTAGTCGTCTTTGTGCACCCAAACGATAGGGACCGCAGGTTTTACCAACTTACCTCGAGGTAACTTTAGTCCTGTCGTTCTTTGAATGGGTGTAGAAGAAGTCTGACTTTTGAGGTAGACGAACAACCTGAGGTGAAGCTTCTCTATCTTAATGATTGTTTCGTGACATATATGATTATTTCCGACCGAATAGATTTCGGTCAAACTCATCGTGAACTTTACAAAATCCGAGGATACATTTGGAACTACTTGAATTACTAAGACAAAGAGTTCCAACATAGAAGAACCAGCTTACGTGAATAACATTCAGAGAAACCTATTTTCCGGAGGCATTTACGTAAATTACAAGAGAATACCAACTTTGATATGAAATCTCCAGTGTATGAGGAATCATGTATAAGTCTTCCATGTATAACAAGAAAATTATGGAGAACAAACAGGACCGTAATATAGAGGTGGTCAACGTAATTGTCATAATATATACATATTTACCGATGATTTACTTACGTTTTACATACTATGGAAGATGTATTTTTTGGATGGCCTTTCATTTCGGTTCAAAGTATTAATCTATCTGTAGAACCTCCATAAATAAAAGCCAAATGTCAAATACAACTTTTGGGCAATCTCTCTCACTGTGAACAATCGGACGGTAAAGAATGAAACAAAAGGCTTTCGGCACCGAACCTTCAATATGAACAAGCAAAGACTTCCCCTTCACTGAACCTTAGTATGGTGGATGGTTTCGGTCATAGGAGCGCTAACTCTACGGCGACAGAGCTTAAGCCCCCAACCTATGAAGCTTTCATTCCGACAGGGTTAAAATTTTTTTCTGCTCTGAGGAGGCTTACGCGCAGTGCTTACGTCGGGTGAAAAGGTAAACTTCTATGTAGACTACCATGTGGGCGCCGCATGGTGATAGGGTCCCGTTACGCGCGTCCCTTCTCACTAAAAAAAAGCTTACTTTACCCGAAGGCCAGTGGGGTCGTCCTCACCTAAAATTTTCGTTGTCGTTCCACCTCTTAGTGATTATTGTTACACTCATAACCCAAACATTGAATTCAATTAAAATTTCATTGCAGTGTGTGCAGTTTGGGCTCCCGTAATTTTGCATGTAGAAGCCAATTTATTATGCCCTATTTATACACTGATGACGCGCTTGACCAACACACAATGTGATAACAAATAACAAGTTAAGTCTTCAAATGAATTTCAGTGTGTCTCTATGACCGAGACCAATATCTATTCAATATGAAATAAAATGTATTTATCTGGTTTTCACTTTGTAACATCCTGGCATATCCAGCGTATGTATGCCACCCTAAATGGATTTTACCATGGGACTTCGACGACAAACGAATAAATAAAGAAGACTGTGACAAAGTTAAAACATGACAAATAATTTGAAACCCTGGTGTAATGTTGGAAACAATAAGTCGAGTACGACGAAACTCCCATCCCATTCTTTCCTTTTCGTATAAAATTTATAAAGGTGGTCTAAACTAGTAGGAAATAGATCAATTTCAAATAAATTAAATAGGATTATGGGTATTGTCAATGGGGAGCTCATTCCACCATTTTGGAGCCAGGATAGCAAACCGACGTGTTTTGCTGATGGGAACTTGGGTCCCCCTCGCAGTGCGGGTGCAGCGAGCCGTTTGGCTGATGCAGAGCGGAGTGCACGTGCTGGGGTGTACGGTTTAACCATGTCCTGGATGTAGGAAGGGCCAGATCCATTCGCAGCATGGTACGCAAGTACCAGTGTCTTGACGTGGATTCTAGCAGTTACTGGAAGCCAGTGAAGGGAGCGGAGGAGCGGCGTGGTGTGGGAAAACTTTTGGAAGGTTGAAGACCAGACGAGCCGCTGCATTCTGGATGAGCTGCAGAGGTCGGATGGCACATGCAGGTAGACCAGCCAGGAGGGAGTTGCAGTAGTCTAGGCGTGAGATGACGAGAGCCTGGACCAGAACCTGCGTCGCTTTCTGGGTCAGCTGGGGACGTATCCTCCTGATGTTGTAAAGCGTGTATCTGCAGCAGCGGGTTGTAGCAGCAATGTTTGCAGTGAAGGACAGTTTGTTATCTAGGGTCACACCCAGATTCCTTGCAGTCTGAGTCGGGGAAACAACAGAGGTGCCGATGTTGATTGTTAGGTCAAGAGTGGGACAATCTTTTCCCGGAAGGAAAAGCTGTTCAGTCTTGTCAAGGTTGAGCTTGAGGTGGTGAGCAGACATCCACTGAGAGATGTCTGCTAGACAAGCAGAGATGCGTGCGACGACCTGGGTCTCTGAGCGGGGAAAGGACAGAATTAATTGGGTGTCGTCAGCGTAGCAGTGGTATGAAAAACCATGCGGGCTAATGACAAATCCGAGCGAGTTTGTGTACAAGGAGAAGAGGAGGGGACCAAGAACAGAGCCCTGAGGGACCCCTGTAGTTAATTGACAAGGGTCGGACTCAGACCCTCTCCAAGTTACCCTGTAGGTGCGGTCTTTGAGGTATGAGGTGAGGAGGGAAAGTGCAGTGCCTGAAACTCCAAGTTCTTGGAGAGTGCGAAGGAGGATCTGATGATTCACCGTGTCGAATGCAGCAGACAGGTCCAGAAGGATGATGACAGAGGAGAGGGAGGCTGCTTTAGCCATGTGCAGTTCCTCAGAGACAGCAAGGAGGGCAGTTTCTGTTGAGTGACCTGCCTTGAAACCAGACTGGTGCGGATCCAGAAGTTTGTTCTGATGGAGGTAACAGGAGAGTTTTTTAAAGACAGCGCGTTCAAGTGTTTTAGACAGGAACGGGAGGAGAGAGACAGGCCTGTAGTTTATAACATCAGACGGGTTGAGAGTGGGTTTCTTTAGGAGAGGGTTTACTCTTGCCTCCTTGACTGTTTGGAAAGTGACCAGAAGTTAGAGAAGTGTTGATGAAATGGGTGAGAAACGGTAGAATATCAGGAGCGAAGGAGGTTTGAAGGGATAGGGTCCAGAGGACAGGTGGTAGGGCGGGCAGAGGTAGTGAGGGTAAGAACCTCACTTGGAGAGAGAGGGGAAATCATCTGTTAAACCCCCACCTCAAGCACGTTGCCTGTTTAATGAAGATTCAAAACCAAGGGAGGCCAAGCAAGCAGAATTGTAGAAAAGGGCTTTAGTGGAGAAATGTCAGGTTAAAAATGTTGTTAAGCTCTACAGTCTGATGTCCGACATTCAGTAGCATACCACAGAGGTTGGCTGTCAACAGAACTGAAATATCAGTTCATCTTTAAGGAAAGTTCGAAGACATTTGTTATAAAGTCTTCTTTTTTAATGATGTTACACAAGGTGTGGGCTGAATCAATAATTAAGTATGATAGGTCTGCTTGTCACACGGTGAATTATGGTATGTTACGTTTCACATACTCTTCTGACAATACAAAGCCATTGAAGCATTTTTCAAACACAACATTCAAAAATAGGCTCATAGGCCAACTACCTGGTAGACAGATAAATTGTTTCCGGGAGGAACTGATGCATCTGGCCATAACGGTGGGTGCTCAGGATGATAAGGTATGGTGTCTATGCCTAGAAATTATGAATATATTGTTACAGTATGCAAGCAGAACCTTTACATTAATCATTTATGATTCTTGTGGCCCATTACTTCTCCTATTAAATTATTAATGCTTTGGACCAACTTTTTTCACATAATCAAGTACTTATTGTTGGCTGCTATAGATTGCTTCTATATATGCAAAGAGAGCCATAAAATGAGACATAAAAGTACAACAACATGCACTTCATTACATTAAACCAGGCTTTTGTGCTTTGAAAGCCTATTATCTGTTTTATATTGCAGGACATTAGATACTGTAAATATCAGCACATTGACGCAGCTGTTTGTCTTTTCTACCCCTCTCTTATTTCCCCAAATCATCCATCCTTCTAGAGTTTTTCTTGGAGCTGCTGGACAATTCTGAGAAGTCTCTCAACAGTATGTTCACACGGACGTACGGGAAGCTGTACATGCAGAACTCCGAGGTGTTCCAGGATCTGTTCACTGAGCTAAAGCGCTACTACACGGGGGGCAACGTCAACCTGGAGGAGATGCTCAATGACTTCTGGTCCAGGCTGCTAGAGCGCATGTTCCAGTTACTCAACTCCCAGTACCAATTCACAGATGACTACCTGGAGTGCGTCAGTAAATACACAGATCAGCTGAAGCCCTTTGGAGATGTGCCCAGGAAGCTGAAGGCCCAGGTCACCAGGGCCTTCATCGCTGCACGGACATTTGTCCAGGGGCTAATGGTGGGCCGGGAGGTTGCCAACAGGGTCGCCAAGGTGAGTTACATTTTCTTTTCCTAGGTGTTTGTTGTGTTGCTTTGTGATCCGGTGCTGTTGGGCAGTGTTGTATTTTCAGATGTTGTATACAGTTCTGCAAATAGCTTTTAAGAAGATATGTCTCTTATATAACGTGATTGTTTTTAAAGATTTCAATCCTTCTAGTCCTTCCTTGGTGTTTTTTCTAATTGAGAAATATGGTTTGAGGATTTAAACATTCATATAATGCTCTTTTCTTCTGTACTGTATCAAAGTATGGGCACCTACAACTTTTTATTTATCTGCATTATTCATACTTTCATTGTTTGAAACCTCTTCACTGGACTTCTCCTGGATTGGATTAGTTGCATCTGAATGATTTAATAAAAGCCCAGAATTATAAACAATATGTTTTTAAGATTTTTTTTAAGATGCATTTGATCTCTGGTTATGAGTTCCAGTACCAGATTGCTTTTCACAGTACACAGTGTGCTAGTAGTCTCATTTCAGAAGAAGCAACCGCAGAGAGTAAAGCTTTGCAAAAGAGTGAAGATTAAAGCATATATCCCCCGAGATTGGTGATGCGGTTTTGTTTGCTGTTTTTCTATTTGCTATTCTCATTGTGTTACTTTTTGGACATTGCTTTTTAGGAAAACAAGTGACATTTTAAATGGTGACAAATAAATAAGGCAATATAAAATGTTTTTTCTTTCCTGTTGCTCATAGTTTGTTTTGAGAAATTGGTTGATTAGATTCTGAAAAATATGTTTTTAGAGCATTATCAAACACTGCAGATTAGAAATGTGTTTTCCAAGGCTTAGCGGATATGTTTTCTAATTCCATGTTAAATACAGTAAATTACGCAACAGTTTTTCATCTACGTCTAAACTGTAAAAATTATATAACCAAAGCTGTTTACTTTTGGTGGTGCAATGCATTGCTCAGCTTTATGAAATAGATGTAAGAACTGACAAACATGATAAAACTGGTAGGCAGACTTATTTATGGCCAAATTTCATCATCAAAAATATATACAACATGAATGTTTTATACAGAGTGGGTTTCCTGTGACACTGAGCAAAAATAAGGGATGGATTTTTAAGTTATGATATCATAACTTTGATATATGAACACAAATATATTTATTTAAAAAATATAGTTTACTGTATATCAACAATGATTTTTCATTATTCATTCAATTGGTGATTATATTGATTGCAGGAGACCAATTGATATCCTATGAAATGTGAGATTCCTTATCTCAGTTTCTCAGACTCTATGGTAATGTTTTGCAAAATGTCTTGTTTGATCAGAGCAATAGTCTAAAACCCAATGTTATTTTATTTACATGATTATATACTTAAACTAAATATTTGCTAATTATTTGATAAGCAGTTCAATCAACAATACAGAGAATATTAACACTTTTTCCGTCAACAATTTCTGTAACTTGTACTTTTGAGACTCTTTCCAAAATTATCCTTTAAAATAATAACTTGCTACACCCTAAGTAAAGGGTTGAATTTAGTGTTGAAACTGTAGAAATGATTGTATGTGTCAACAACACATGAATTGAAATGGAATTATGTTAGCGCAATTTAACGCACAAGGACAGGCTATATTCAAATACATAATTTAGTTTTTCTCTCGTCCCTAGACCGAACATTTAGCCATTTCCAACTTTGATTGTGTCTGAAATTGAACCATCAGCTTGATATACTATCAGCCTCCTGCCACCCACTGTCCTCACAAAATTCTGGATCATTGTTGAATTTACGTCATAATAGTAGAGTGCCATATCCTTCCCGCCAAACACTGCTGCGGTATATCATCACTGAAGAGTCAATCATATTAAATTGGTTTGTTATTGTCTTGCCACTGAGCTTGCCGTCCACTGTCCCTCAGTGGCATTTCAGCCATTTCCGATAAAGATTTAAAATTAGCACCTCTATACATCTGTCCTCGGCTTTAAAATGCAACCTCACTCTGGATCAAATCCAATATTCCTTGCTTCCTCATCAATTATGAAGTGGAGCCAGGAAACGCTGTGGTGTTGTTGAAGGCTGTCAGGATAGTGAACCACCACTGAAGGTGAAGAGTTGCCTGACATGACAAATCACCTTGACCTAAGAATCACCCTGCATAATTGCTGCTTTCAGCGACAAAAAGGCACTTGCATCTCCCTCAAAACAGCCGTACTGTACAAACCAATTTCTCACTTCTTAGGTGTAAACACAGCACTATATATATATATATCAATTTCACATCCAATAACAACTGAGATGTATGTGCTTTTTGCTGGAGCGCTACATTGTTGCAGTGTTATAGCTACTTACTAGTTTTTTTAGAAATCATACAAGAGCAAATACAAGTAAGATTCGTGTTGTGTATGTATTATGTGTATGTACTATTACTCCACTTCAAGTTAAAGTCCAGCCATTTGAAAACAAAAGTATTTACAGGTAATTTGTATCAATGGTAAGAGGACTCAATATGCAAAATGTATGTTCTCCCGATAGACAACTACTTCTCCAGCCCCAGGTTGTCAAATGTGAGGCTTTTCTCTGATTTAAATCATTTCATAGAAAATGAGTGTGGACTGTTGGTTGGACAAAACAGTAGAATTGAGGCATCACATTGAAATTTGTATTAAAATCAAAAAATATATATATATATTATTGCTGGATTAATAACTGTTAATGGATTTTGGATCAATCTCATCACAAATTCTTCCTAGTATTGAAGAAGGCCCAGGAGTCGTGAAATAAAAACAACCTGAGGGAAAGCCTCAAGGGAATTTCCTCATATTTGGTACAACTGTCCACTTGGACAGATAAACTGGCCATAACTCAATAATTCATATGCTAATTATAATTTCACAGAATAGGATAACATAATGATGTGATAACATTTAGGAAAGTAATGAATGTAAACTCCAACTTGACTGGTTGGTAAAGGCATTAAAAACCTTGAGGCGATAATTCTAGTATTTGTTGGCACTTAAAGGACTTCTTATCCATGTCCACTTAGAAGAGTGGAGATTGAGATTGAAATATTCTTTTTGACCTTGGATCACCTGACCTTCTTTTTTGACCTTCTACTGCTGCCAATTTTCTGAACAATTATATTTTATCTCATTAATTATACATAAGGCACCTTTGGGGTCTGCATCAATCAAAAATATTCTCAGTTTCTTTTCCCCTTTCACCATAACCATTTGAACGGAAAGGTACATCTTCAAAACTACAACATCGATTTCATTATTTTAATTTAGGAAGTTAAATGTCCACATGTCAAATGTCCTTGGCAAGATACTGAACCTCAATGTGCTCCCAATTCCACAGCCATCAGTGTGTGAGAGTGCCTGAATGAGCATTAGATTAGATCCTGATGAGCAGTTTGGCCCCTAGTATGACAACCCCACCATCAGTGAAAGAATGTGTGTGTGAATTGGAAAATGTTGGCATGTCAGTGGTGGGAAAACTAGAAAGGAACTATATACATGAACGTTTCTTTACTATTTACCCACCAATGAGAAAAGGTATAACAAGGTGCATAAAATATGATCTTTTACCCACCATTTATATAACAAATTCATAATGTACATCGCCCATGGTGAGTGGCTCTAACAAGGTACCGTCAAGCTCTTACTCAAATATCCAAATCAGCCGTGAAATCCAGAGATTTTCAAATGACAAAATGTGCCTTTTATTAATGTTTAAACCATCTGTCTGTTCAATGTTCCATGTTACTTTAAAACAGGATGGTGCACTGATGATGATGAGCCATACATAATTACTGCTAACAGACGGCTCTGCATGCAGTCAAGTCGGAACAGGAGGGATATCATTCCATAAAATGAGATTTAACTCGACTTGCACTGAACAGTTTCCCGCACCCCAATCCTGGATTAAGAGCCAAATCTCTTTGGATTACAGTTTATGATGACCATTAAGAGTTTTATCCTGGGGGTACTTAAAACACAGTCCAACCGACCTGCTCAGAGAAGATTGCAGGGATTTGGACCTTTTGAAAGGTTTTGAGTTCAGGCATTTTGAGCACTTATATCTGACGCTGCATGTTCACAGGAAGCCAGACTGGTCCATGATGCATATTTAGTTCTGATGTTGTAAATATGTAAGGTATTTTGTACTGAGGGATTTGTTTTCCTGAAGGCTTACACTGTCATGTTGATCTCATTATACACTCATGTCCTACCATGAACTGTCAGATAATTTGACATTAAGCTTCAAGGCAGTTTCTAATCTTTACACAACATATATACCTTAGATTACTACTCTGCCGGAAATAGTCTATTCTAACATTTGATAAATACCACAACCAATGTGGTTTTCATAGTTTGTTTTCTTTGCTGTTACTTTAATTTACTCAATGCCATATGGCATTTTAACGCACTCACTGTCAAAGCAAATCAGTAAAATGCATTCAACACTTAATAATAAATGCTCAGACAGCAGTGTCACACAAAGTCGTTACTTTGAATTTTTTAACAAAACTAGTTTGAAACCTAGTAAATGGTTTGATCGCATTTGGTCGATGGCCAAACTGCCAAACACGAGGCTTTCAATTCGTAGTACTCGAAACAAAAGGGGACTAAACGCTAACTACCTCCACTTCTTACACAGTTTATCATTAACACCCTACAATTATAGTTTTCAAAAAATATAATCAAATCAAACCACTGTGTAAAGTTTCAAACACATTCACAGACACATTCAGGAAAAAATATAAATACATTAAATTAGAGTAGTGGCATTTAAGATTGCAATATATATTTGATCTCCTTCTGTTGAGCTCTGTTTGCAGGGTGGTGAATGTACTGAGGAAAGGGATCAGATGAGTGAAAGCAGAATGCAAAGAGGTGAAACACTGTCACACTTATTCATTATGGAAGTGCAACGGCCAGTGGGTTAACCTGATCACTCACAGAGAACATTTGCTACGAATGAAAATAAATAAAAATGAATGGGACTAAAGTGATGAAACGCCTAAAGATGGCTTACATTGCACAATTTTATATATTCCCTTTTTTGGTACTAAACTCTGCCAAAAAGCTAGTAACTGCATGAGTATTGTATGAACAAATAGCTGTGTCTCAATTACGTTCTACATGCCAAGTGTATGTAGTATACTGTATACTAATTTACTGAATCAGTAGACTCTCTTTTCTGTTTACAAAAATCAAAAACTGTAACCTTGAATTACAAACTTTAGCCATAGAAAGCAAAATGTTTCTTTTGGTGATGTATTATTATTAGGGCCGGGACTCGATTAAAATAATTCATCTAATTAATTAGAGGTTTTGTAATTAATTAATCGAAATTAATCGCATTTTTAATCACATATAAATATTTGACCTGAGAACAGTGAGAAGATGTCAATAAAGTGTGCCGTCACACAGAGGTAATTTGAATTGCTTACCGAGGTCCAATGATCCCCAGTCAGGGCAACACATTCGGCTTTCTCCAATAAATTCTCTTTATCTTCCTTTTCATTGTCATAAAGCTGCTGGATTCTTTTTGTCACTGT
>NW_011362907.1:0-3200 GCF_000735185.1 Notothenia coriiceps | reverse complement strand
CTGGTTATTACCCGTCCCCTTGTGTGTTATGAAGGTTTTTCTGCATGTAAACGGTCTGCAGAGTCACAAACCCTCAAAGTACACCCTGTAGCGATTAGAACTCTAACGCAGAAAATACTTGTCTATGCTGCCCCAGAACACCTCGTTTGAGATTTCTCTTTTTCCATTGTTTACTTCTTGGGTATAGTGACGTATTACATTTAGACACACACACACACACACACACACACACACACACACACACACACACACACACACACACACACACACACACACACACACACACACACACACACACACACACAGTTTCATATAAACAGGTACCATTGTATCGGCTATGTACAGGCAGTATAAAACCTGTGATGTGTTGTTTCCACACAGACTGCGTTGCTACAGCCAGCTCTCCACAGATCATCTTTGCTGTCTGATTTAATGAGAACTCTATGACTTATGGTGGGCAAAGGTCAGCACGCCAAATCTCTGGATATTCTATGATTGAGACGTAAAGCTTTCTGTTTATTTAACCTATTAAAGATGTTAATATAGAATAATTTCCTTATTAGTTTGGCTTGTCGGATCACAAATGATATGGCACCCATTACTTTAGAGCTTTTAAATATTTGAAATAAATAAAACGATTGTGAAAAAAAACATTTGCTCATATTGTGGTTGCTTAGCAACAGAGTTCATTCACAACCTCAAAATGAAAGCATGGCTGTTAAATCTGAAAAGATGTGCTTACATATACTACATAACTACATTATGGGGCAGGGTATTTCTCAAAAAAGGTATATACATTATGTTATTGCTTTTAGGAGTCAATAACACAACGTTTTATTTCTTGCTATTTCTAATATTTTTCTCAAGATATTTTCCCATACATACCGCATAGAATGAAGTAAGGCAGAATCATGTAAATCATTTATTTTATTTTGTAATACCGTGATAAAGTACTGCGCAAAAAACACAACAAAAAAATGAATGTGAATCTAAATTTCAGTCATATACCCAACCCCTAGCGATAATGCACTCACCTTCTCGTAGAGGTACATGGACTCTCCGGCCCGAGCGTCCATCTGTATGCTTCCCCAGAACCACTAACACAGAAGGGAGAAAAAAAAAAAAAAAACTCTGGTTTTATAAGGACCAAAACTTCCTTTGAAGTCAATAAAACTAGCAAGGGGGATATAACTTCACCCAATCCACCATGCTACCATGGCTCATATTATTTACTGAAATAGGGAAATACATTAAAACGATCATTTAGAACTCAAGACAATACCCTGTTTTGTCAAAATGGTGCTAAAGTAGTATCAGAGGTGTTAAACTTCTCTTAAACAAAAAACCCTACCTCCTGTTTGACCACAAAGAGTTTACTGGAGGGAGGAAATGGCAGCTCCTTTACTGAGTTTTCCTCCACCACCATGTGTGTACAGCGCTCGTCTCCAACCTCAAGATAAGTGCCACCTTGGAGACAGAGAAAAGGGATATGATGATGAAAATAAGTGTTCATGTGCAAAATACAATTGTACAATACAAGTGTTTGCATTGTATGAAACAATGTGTATATTCACTGCTGCACAGGTTTAATGACACTGACCATGTTTGAGAGTCCTCTCCTCCATGTTGGCCTTATCTTCATCTAAGAAACCCAGGAAACTGAGGATGCAGTCCTGGAAGGGAGGCACTTTGAACTCTGTTCGAAACTCCTCTTCTCCTGCATGGAAGAGCCTGAACACAAGAAGGGTGTTCACATGAAGGTTACAATTAATAACATGTCATCATTTCTGAAAATGTGGTTTTAGATTAGGTACATTAAACATAATTGATTCTACATTGTGGAATACATCAGGATTTGTTCACCCCCTAAAGCTCCTGAAAGACTTGCATACACATACTGTACATGATGATGAGACAGCAGAATGACTGTTGAGGCTTCTCAGATTTCCAAGAGCACTGCTTTTTCTGCATTTAAGATTAATTTTTAACGCCAATAATGAAGCTCTTTAAACTGTAAGGTTTAATTAATATATAAGTTTATTTAATAGTACCACGATCAACTACTGCTTAAAAATTGTCTTTTTTTCCTCCAACAGTCCGATTTTTGGGCATGAGCAAGCGTATATGCACACAGCACAACACATGCCATTAAAGTGTTTAGGAGTTGTTAGCCGTTAACCAGTAATTACCGGACTTTGAACGGTAAAATATGCTGAAGACAGGCAAATCTAAATCTCTTCGGTCCAAATAATTTCCCCTTAGCACAACACAGCATCAGTTGCGCCACTTATGTAACGGACAAGAATAGTATGTGACAGACAAGAATAGTCCATTTTAATGTCTAACATTTAATGTGGAGAAAGAGTATAGGTTGATTGTGAGTTGATCTGTTGGTAATGCCTCGGGGTTCCGGTGGGCATGTAAACAAATTCATAATGCTGCGCTATACTTTGCGGCCTCACCCGGTTGCATAGTGACGCTTATTGTTTAGGTGTCTTGATAAGCAGTTATGATATGGACATAAATGCGAGTGAAGTCTAATCTGACGGGAGAGCGAGAGATCAGGATCAGCTGCTGCTGACGGAAACACGCAGCTCTAGCGGATCACCTGCAGCAGTGAGCGGAGCAAAACACACACTTCAGGTTAGAAAACTACACTTAGCTATTTTAAAAACCTCTCAAACTACCTAAACTAATTATAGATATGTTTATTTTTACTGTCGGGTCACTCATTACTGGATCCACGAGCTGCATGATACTGACGGGCTGTCAGGAGAGGGAGAGAGGGGCTCCGTTTATTATTCCCTAGTTATTATAAGTTACTTTACACTTTTGAATAATGTAGTTAATCTACTATAATTAGTTTATTAAATATCGAGTCGTTATCAATTTGTTTTAAAGCTCAATAAATAACAAAGAACACCTTTGACCGGCACTTAATAATTCGGTCCGGAAGATTTCAACTTTAACGGACATGTTGACCGGCAAAAAAAGTCTAACGGAAACTCTGGTTAGCTGTTCTCATAAATATCAATCATCATTCATAATATTCAACCCCCATTTCTCAAATGTATGTGGGACTTGGCTTCATCACTCAGCACACCTAATTTCAGGGATGCAAACACACGTATGGTTAAAAAAGAGAGAACTATTCGAAGCAGAAAAAAAACAGCGTAATATACCATCTGGCAAAGGCCTGT
>NW_011362906.1:0-1285 GCF_000735185.1 Notothenia coriiceps | reverse complement strand
GTGTTTGGTGTCGTGTGTGTGTGTTTGGTGTTGTGTGTGTGTGTTTGGTGTTGTGTGTGTGTTTGGTGTTGTGTGTGTGTTTGGTGTTGTGTGTGTGTTTGGTGTTGTGTGTGTGTTTGGTGTCGTGTGTGTTTGGTGTCGTGTGTGTTTGGTGTTGTGTGTGTGTTTGGTGTCGTGTGTGTGTTTGGTGTCGTGTGTGTGTTTGGTGTTGTGTGTGTGTTTGCTGTCGTGTGTGTGTTCGCTCACATTAAGCTGCTTGGTTTCTCAGTCAGTGTCTACAGGAGAAATTCCTCCCATCTGCTGGTTCGAACACTTCTGAGGTTGTTGTATAAAGTCTACAAACTATACACTGGAACCAGAGAGGACTTTGTGTTTTGGTCTGTCCTTTGAAATTGGGATATCTTTGGAGTAGCTTTATCTTTTGTGGAAACACTGATAGTGAAAGCATCTAAACTCTCAGAAACAATACCAGAGACATGATGGTCTCTCCTGTCCTGACGGAGAGGTGGCGATCAAAATAAACCTAATATACTCTTAATTTAGTCATTGTGTTAAAGGAATAGAAGACAGCTTAATATGTAGCTGTCTTTGGCTCTTAGCAGGTATTTGAAGGTAATTTAAAGCTATCCTGATTCAGAAAGCCGTATTCTCTGATGCTGTTTACTGGCACCAAAGATCTAAATTGCAAATTAAAACCCCCTCATCTCAAACGTAGGGAAAAGGAGTCTGATTTTGATCGACTTCAGACACATTTCAGGCTTTATCCAGTTGTTAAACATGTCTGAAAACAGGGAAATAAGGCGGGTCATAAATGCTGATTAAGAGAGATTTTATTGCTTTGAATCCCTAAATTGTATTTTGTTTTATTGTTTAGTCGAATGAGTTCCATTTCTAGGGACGTTTCCTGGAAATCACCGACTGCCAATGAATGAAATTAACTAAACTAATTAAAATAACTGTCTCTGAACTAATCCCATCAAATGTAACGGTTATTTCCAGGAGACGTCTTGGGAAATGAAGAGGAAATTACACCCCAGTAAAAAAGATTACTACTCTGAAGTATTTGCTGAACTATAAAAGAGTCAACCCGTTCAGGATCGGCACTAAAAATACTCACGGATTTTAACGGTCTCTGTTGTTGGAAACTCACCTAAATGTGGTCACATGACTCCTTCTGATGTCACTGCAGATCTGCTGTAAGCTAGCTAGCTAACGTAGCTAACCTAGCCATTTCAGATACACTGACTAACACTGAAAGTTATGAGACGACTCACTCTGAGACAGA
>NW_011362905.1:0-2278 GCF_000735185.1 Notothenia coriiceps | reverse complement strand
TGGCATTCTAGCTTCTGACTGGCTGTCTAGGTTGTCAATCACAGCCGTGGGCATATTACACTAGTCGTAACATTGCTAAACTTTTTTCATGACGGTTTTCTCAGTCAACTAATGCTATTGCTAACATTAACATAAATTAACACAGCCCCGGCTGGGAGCTGCTGTTCTAGGTTCTGATTGGCTCTCTAGGTTGGCATTCTAGCTTCTGATTGGCTCTCTAGGTTGGCATTCTAGCTTCTGACTGGCTGTCTAGGTTGTCAATCACAGCCGTGGGCATATTACACTAGTCGGAACATTGCTAAACTTTTTTCATGACGGTTTTCTCAGTCAACTAATGCTATTGCTAACATTAACATAAATTAACACAGCCCTGCACACTGCACCTGCTGTCATTATATGCCGGTTCTGTGGTTCATCATCTTCCTTCTCATTCTCCTCCTTATTACTGCGACTGGGAGCGGGAGCCCTTCTACTAAACAGCTCTGTGATTTTCGAAAATGTTCCAGCATCTTCCTGTAGCAATTTTTCGTTTTTTCATTCTGGCTTTTTCAGCCCCAACCTTTCTTTTTTTACTGATTGACAAGTTTGACAACCTATCAATAGCCCCGTTTACATGGAATGTGTTTCCGATCGTATCCGATCACTAAATAAAGCGATCCACGTTCACTCGTATACATGGGCCAAGCATTAAGCTGATTACAATTTCACCTGTACCGAAGTGGGCCGATCGGAGTAGGGCAATGAGCCGCGTCGAGTGGTCCGACCGGCCCACTTTGGTACCGGGCTACCGGCCCATCGGGATTCGTCCCGAACGTCCCGATGGCCAGTCCGCCCCTGGTTTTCACTATAAGTAAAACATATTTTTTGGACGGACACTATCATTTACAGTTTTTTACTATATTCAATCTGAATTTTCTTTAAAATAAAAAACATCTATATTGATTCTGACTTTTCTACATCCAACTCACAGTTTTATCATTACTTTGAGAAAAAAGATTATTAATGTAACCCTTTTAGAAGGGAAGATATGGGCATTTGTTCTGGGGATGTCATTCTCTAGCCTGAGACCTGAAAAACAGGCTCAGTGCTTAACAGGTTAAACAAATAGATACTTTATGTGGCCGGGTGGTGCGGCTAGGTGTTAGAAGTCGGTTGCTGACAACGCCACCTGAGGGAATTTCGCCCCCAGGAAATAAAAAAAATAAGGTCTTATACTTTTAAGGACAATCAGGTTCGTTTACACCACGGACAGAGACAGTTTAAGGATCAATATCAGAATGCAATTTTATTTATAACATACAAAATATCTAAAGACACCGCACATTTTAATAAAATACCCACTTTGGGGAAAAGGACAGGGCTGGGACTTACCACGGCGGCAGTTAACAAAAAGGGGAGTAAGGGGTCCAAACTAAATCACCCGTGACACTGCACACCACACAAAACGGACACATGAAGAAGACCACTGCTACCACCATGGAGTCTGCCGCCTCAGGCCCACAGCACCTGTCTGACACAAGATAAAATGTTAGGATTCTGACAGGTTTGTGACAGAAGGATAAACAAAGGAAAAACAACAAAATACACCAAATCAGAATTAATGTAAACACAAATGAATAAACAAATTAAACCAAATTCAAGTAAATGTAAATGACAGCAAGGAATAAACAAATTAAACAATAAGTGTCCATAAAGTCGGATTAGGGCAATTTCCTGACGCAAAGAACGACTCCAGCAACAGGCCAGAGCGAGCAGTTTCGGCCTGTCCACAGCGGTGAGCCAGAGCGATGAGCCAAGCTCACAGAGAGCAAAACTCACAGAGAGCCAAAACAGCAGGACGGGACGAGAATGATGGCCAAAGGTGGGAAGGGAGAATATTACAACACCCCTGGAAAGGGGATTAGAATTACTACCAATACTTGTATGAAAGTGACGGTTTAATTTATAGTATGGAGGGCTCATACGCAGGGGCGTAGCTGGGGGGGGGTGAGCTAGGATGATTCCAAGGGCCCAGCACTGGGGGGCGGGGCCCAGAGAACACTATTATTATCTTTTTATTAATATTATTAATATTATTTATTTTTATTATTATCCTAAAGTAAGTTAATGTAGATGACTCAAAAGTATAATTGCCTGTATTAAAAAAAAACGTCACAAAAGAAACAAACAGGTGCTTGTTACTCTGTTTGACAGAATGAGCACCCCTCCCTTCATTCATTGCATGGTATGGGCGCCTGAGCAATGGAGCAAGCGGAGCAGGTGCATCCCCACAATTGAC
>NW_011362904.1:0-8056 GCF_000735185.1 Notothenia coriiceps | reverse complement strand
GCATTATATGATGTTTTTTTGCACAAAGTGTTATTAGAATTTATGTTGTTATATATTTTTAGCTGTAACAGAGTATTCCTACACTCTGGTACTTCTACTTTACTCAAGAACAAGATCTGAGTACTTCTACTTTTACTCAAGAACAAGATCTGAGTACTCCTACTTGTACTCAAGAACAAGATCTGAGTACTTCTACTTCTACTCAAGAACAAGATCTGAGTACTTCTACTTCTACTCAAGAACAAGATCTGAGTACTTCTACTTCTACTCAAGTACAAGATCTGAGTACTTCTACTTCTACTCAAGTACAAGATCTGACTACTTCTACTTTTACTGAAGTACTATCCTTAAGTACAATTTTGAGGTACTTGTACTTTACTTGACTATTTCCATGTTATGCTACGTTGTACTTTTACTCCACTACATGTATTTAATACCTTTAGTTACTTTACAGATCTGGATTACATTTTTTTTTCTCTATCTTTTCATTTTATCATCATCATCATCATCATCTTGTGCACTAAAATCTGATTGGCACAAAAGTACGTGATATTAAATGTCTCATGAGTTGCATTCGAGGCGGTGCAACTTTAGTTACATAAAATAATTCCTAAAAAGAACAAGGAAGGCTTAGAAAGGGAGACTTCTTATCTTGTTTTGAAAGAGAATTGCAGAAATGCGATGTAACCGGAACAGCAACAGAGGGTAGGCAACACGTCAGCGGAGAAGAGGAGGACGTGTTACAGCCTCCTTTCTCCTCACACAGACTTCTAAAGCAGGACCAACCAGAACATCCAGGCTCCTCAGAAGCACCTGTCCTCCAGCTGTATGACTCTTAGATATCATAACGCTGCAGGACCAGAGCATCCAGGCTCCTCAGAAGCACCTGTCCTCCAGCTGTATGACTCTTAGATATCATAATGAAAAGCTGCAGGACACTCAACCGGTTCAACGAAAAGGGAAATATGCAACAGAACAGGTGTCTCTCTAATTCACTCAATGGAACATTTATCTAGGGAGTCGTCTGAGTTGAGCTGCCAATTGTCCCACAGGTGTTAGTGTCATATATCTATGCTGTTATTAAGTGTGAACGTTATCTTATTTTATGGTTTATACTTTGTTTAAAGTGGACCTATCCTGCTATATTTGAACAATATATTGTAGGGCCATACCTATATAAAGTATATAAATATAGTTTGTTTTCCAAAATACCAAAACGATCCTGTATTTTAGCCATGCCTCATTTCGCTCTTTCCAGCGTGGTTTTTGCAGGGGGCTGATTCTGTGAGCTGCAGCTGACCACGCCCCCCTGCAGGAGAGGGGAGCGTGCTTTGAGATCAGCTGCTGGGCTGCAGCGGGGAGAAGAGGGGGAGAAAAAGAGATCTCCGTCCACCGTGTTTTATTCTTATAGAAGTAAGAAGAGAAGCAACGGGGCAGAAACCCTCCTTTTTACGCAGCGGTCCAGACATAGACATCAAACGGCCACACATATTCAGTGTGCAGTTCCTTTGGCATTAGGGCAGGGATATCTAGATACTTTCCAAGGTTTGACATCATGAATTGTGCTACTTTTAAAGCAAGAAACGATGTTTTCAAATCTGTAATCAAAAAGCTCCTCAAAAACGCTATCGAAGCAGTTCCTGACGTTGCTAATAGACTATTTTTCTTAGCGGATGCATGTCAATTTAAATAAATACAACTATTTTTTAAATCAATAAAATAATTTTCTAAATCCACAAAAGCATTTAAACTAATATTGGGAGTCATGTCGTTACTTTGTTGAGAATGTGACCATGTGATAAGCGGGATAATGTGCACATTGCATAATGTGCCTTCATGCCGATCTAGATCCCTCCGCTTCGCGTCGGGCTCCTGATCGGCCTGTCGCTGTTCTTTTCCCCATAATGACGCTGCACATTATCCCTTACATATGATTATATAGAGTCATTATTCATTTGTTTTAAAGCAGGAGGCGCAAACGCTTGCCTTGGGGAGGGAGAAAAAGAGCCACAGCGGAGAATAAACAGAAGGGCAACCATGCAAGGGAAGTCTTCTTCGCTGCTTTTGTGGCAGACTACAGCGCCACTTACAGGCCTGGCATATGTACTACAACGTCTCCAGCGCTTTCGAGCGGCAATGGCCGGCCGTGGCCCAACCTCTCATTCCCGATAGGTGGAGAATTGACCAATAGCCGTAGCGCCACCGTCCTGACGTCAGGAGTCAGGACAGTGTTCAAATCTGGATCAGTCTGTATCAGATCCGTTGCAGCCCCTTTTTAAGAGATTTGGGTATGGAGGAAAATAGAGAGGGTTGTGTTTTCTGACACTTGGTGAGTTCCCTGGAACACCGGGGACACATATTCATGTAGAAAAGACGTACAAAAGTGCATTTTGCATGATAGGTCCCCTTTAAAGTTAATGCTCTACGAGGGGGGTGGTTTATTTGACTGCTTTTGTCTTTGTCTGTCAATAAAAACAAATGCAAATCAACCACCATGAAATTGCAATAAAGTTTAGTATTTGGAAAACTGGGGGTTCATTTGATGTCTTTTTCTTTTTATGTTAATGATATGGTATCTTAAGTTATTGGAAGAGCATAACTTAAGATTTGTATTGCCATAACTACACTGTAGCTTAAGTGCACATGACAAATACAACCTTTCAATCGTTGTAATTATCTTTCATTAGTAGTAGGTCGGTCTATTATAGTGATATCTAACATTGTATTTCATATTCATAATAAAATGTGCTACTGTTGACATGCTACTGCAATAATAGTACAAGAAAATCAAGTAAAGTACATCTAATGTTGCAGATAAAGCTACCTCCTTTAGTCTAAATATCCACATACATATTTATATTTGTTGTTGTTCCTGCAACTGGGTTATTTATATTAAGTAAAGAGCATAACACTTAACATTTTAAATACAAAAAATACACTGTAGCTGCTTTGCATGTTAAAAAAAAGATACAGATTCCCCAAGGTGCGGATCTACATCCGGATGCATTCAAAGCCTCGTAATTCCCAGCTCTCAGTCTGAAGGTGCAGTTTGTTAACTTAGCTGACGTGTTGGTTGCAACACTTCTTCTTTTTTTTAGCACTCAAGACTACTTCCAGGTTGGAAAGGTGTCACGAAGAGGCTTCTGGCGACATGTCAGGATTAAAAAATGGTAGCCCAGGTAACCTCAAAGTACACCACTACAGCTTGGAAGAAAGTTAACGAGGTAATTAACTTAACGGGGGATAATCGCTTTCACTGAGCCCGTGTGTTTACGAGCAACACCTGAGTTACTACAAAACATGCATTGTGGAAAAGATACTTCAACGAATATTAAGCAACCTTTGAATAACCCTTAAATAACGACCTTTCTAACCACTGTGTAAATAAACCTAAGATAAGTGGACACTCTGTTCATTCCTATGAGAGCTGCTCAGTGGCGTCTGAAGCCCAAAATGAAGCGACTGTAGATCCAGAAAGTACCCGGATCATGCCTACTGAGCATGCGCAGTTGAGTTTTCCCTTAAGCCCCGCCTCCGATCTCCCTCTCTCGGCCCAGTCCAATGAATGGGGAGATAAAGTAACTCTGGATTCAGTTTTTAGAAACTTTTTACAACTTTTAAAAACCCTAGTGATTTAAATAATAGGAAATATAAATATATAAGTGTTAGTGCTGGGTGGTTTTATTAGCTAAAAAAATGTTATACGCTGATTTACAGACATCTCATTCCCAATGTAAGTCAAGGGGATATGGTATTTTTGGGAAGTACATTTTCTCTAGTACTTGGAGTACTCATACTTGCACTTTACTTGAGTATTTCTATTTAGAGCTACGTTATACTTCTTCCCCCTTACATATTTGAAAATGTATTGTACTTTTTACTCCACTATATGTATTAACACTAATAGTTACCAGCTAGTGTTTACATATTAAACACATGACATTTTATATATCAGCCATGGTGCATAATGGGTACTTTTACTCTTGCTACTTTAAATACATTTAGTCAAAGTATTTCTACTTTCACCAGTGGTGTAAAGTAACTAAGTAGATGTTCTCAAGTACTGTCCTTCAGTAATATTTTGAGAGACTTTTTGCTACTGTGTACTTCTACTCCACTACAATTCAGAGGTTAATGGTGTACTTCTACTCCACTACATGTATTTAATACCTTTAGTTACTTTACAGATGTGGATGAATGATGTGAAATATAATCAAGTGTTAAATCAGACTTTAGTTCCACCTGGAGTAAATCCACAAGCTACCCTGCAGTATACAAAGTCATTCAAACTAGCTGCACCTTTACCAACACTTTCATGATCAATCATTATAAAACATATCATATATATTATTCTGAAATGGACCATTCTGCACAATGACTACTTTTACTGTCGCTACTTTCACTATATTTTGATGATAATACTTTTCTACTTTTACTTGAGGAACATTTTGAATGCAGGACTTTTACTGTAACAGAGTATTCCTACACTCTGGTACTTCTACTTTTACTCAAGTACAAGATCTGAGTACTTCTACTTTTACTCAAGTACAAGACCTGAGTACTTCTACTTTTAGTCAAGTACAAGATCTGAGTACTTCTACATTTACTCAAGTACAAGATCTGTGTACTTCTACTTTTACTCAAGTACAAGACCTGAGTACTTCTACTTTTACTCAAGTATAATATCTGAGTACTTCTACTTTTACTCAAGTACAAGACCTGAGTACTTCTACTTTTAGTCAAGTACAAGATCTGAGTACTTCTACATTTACTCAAGTACAAGATCTGTGTACTTCTACTTTTACTCAAGTACACCATCTGAGTACTTCTACTTTTACTCAAGGAGACCATCGGAGTACTTCTTCCACCTCTGACTTTTGGAGGCTGCAGTGCCACCGTTTGACCACTACGGTGATTCTCAAAAATCGGCTTCAACGGTCGGCGCTCTTCCAACGGTCGGTTTGCAACGTAAACAGTGAGTTAGCTTAGTTTAGCTTAGCCTTGTTGACGGGATTAAAACCCTCACCTCCTGATCCTTGAGGCCCAGCAGCAGCACCTCCTCCATCAGGGTCAGACGGGTCTCCTTAGAGTCCCCCTTGTCGTCCTGCTCCTGGTCGTCCTCCTCCCCGCAGCGGCGAGCCTCGTCCTCTTCCTCGCCGGACTCCCTGTCGTTCTTCCGCTGGACGAGGCCCGAGGTCCTCTGCTTCAGAGAGGCCATGGCTGTGAAACTCGAGCAGATCCCGAAGAGAAGCGCCTACCTGGAGCGACCGGAGAGCCCCGCAGCATGTAGGGTGAGTGTTAGAGGTGAGAACCCGGGGAAACGGCCCACAGGTCGGATAAAACTCTCAGCCGTTTGACGTGAAGCTCAGCTCCGGATTCCTGCTTCGGATCTGCCCACTTCCGGAGCCAACATGGCGGCCGCCGGGTGGCAGTGGCTGGAGTGACGTCACGTTGCTGGGCTGAACCGTCTGAATATACAGTATGATCTGAACGGTCTGAACACATCTTAACTGCTGCCTAGGTGCAGCAGTAAAGTATAATTCACAACACAAGTCCTAATTAACTTGTCGAGGTACTTTACCTGAGTATTTTTACTTTACTCCATTTCTACTCCACTACATTTTTGGAAGATATTGTTGTAGTTCTGACTCCATACATTTACTTGACAGCTGTAGTTGATCATTTATTGATTTTCTCAGTTGTTATTCTACAAACCAAGACATACAAAGCATGCATATGCGGTTCAAAGTCATAAAGTGATGATATATAGCCTACAGCACATGCTTAAGATCAACATTTCCATTTTAAACATCACAAAATCGCTTAAAAAAAGTCGATAGGGTAAAATAAAAGTAAAGAAGACAACATTTCTTTATTTTAATTTCCTTTTAGAAATATAGTACGATAAACTCTTGGACTAATGATTGGAAAACTACAAAATATATACGACAGTAACAGTTGATATTATTTGAACAAACCATAATGCAGTACAGCCTGTCAGCACCAGGTGGCAGTCTGCGTGCAGGAATTACACCTTTCTTAAATAATCTGTCAGACTGTATATATATTATTAATATATAAGAAGGAAACAGATGCTTCTGGATGCTAAAAACAAGATTCTGCAAGAACAACCTCTCATATAATCTGTTTTTATTTGAGATAGGATCAGAGACTGCACATTGCAACCAATTAGAGTAAATACGATTATACATTTTCCTGATTACAGGCTTAAAATAAACTCTATAGCTCCTTAATGTTAATATAAACATTGTACCTGTGTTATTTCCTAACTCTCGATGTTAGTTGAGCATCTCTCTTTGCAGTCTGCACGCTGTTGGCTTGAGTGTTATTATGGGAACACTTTATCATTGGCAGAGGTCCACTGTTGACGATGACGCAGAAAATATAGTCCCAAACGTCCTCCACTTAACCTCACTCCCCGTCCATCTCATCAGTGGTACTGTGCGATCAGGCAGGACAGGAGGTGGGAGAAGGAGAAGTCTTTTTGCTTTGCTATAGCAGGAAATTGCAGGTATACATATTGACGAACTAGCGTGCACACACCTGGGCCTGAAACTGGACCAGCGAAATGCATTGTAGAGCTATAGTGATATCAGTTACACCTGTGTGTTTTTCTGCTATCATGTCAGAAAGTCTGCAGGTAGAACAGTTGCCAGGCAGATGTTGGCAATCTAAATCTCATCCTCCTCCAAATATAGGTTCAAATGTACAATAAAGTTGTAAAATGCATTAAAAAGTTAACTATATACGTGCAAAATCGAACGAGGTGACAGAATGTAAAATGACATATATTACAGTTGAATAAAGTACATGTTATTAAGATAATATAGACTAATATGTCTACTCTAAACAGATGTATGTGTTAAAATTATATGTGTTAAGAGTTCTTGTATTATTTATAACATACTTTTGTGCTGGTAGCTCCAGACTTTTAGTAACACATTTGAAAAGAACCCAGTAGCCTCTAGTGGCTGCGCTAACAGGCCGTGCAAATCCGAATAATGTAGTTTCATGCTTGGAGTAGCGGTGAGCAGCAGTGTTGGAGTGCATGGCTTCAAACATTACAGAAGTCAAGATATTGGTGCCTGTCCTGAAAACATACTATCCTGAGACAAAGAACAACAACAAATCATAAAACATGATCCCTAATGTCCAGAGTAACTCTAAACTGAAAATCGAATGACGTTATAATTCAACTCATGACTGTATGGATGCACGACATGGCAGATAAAGGATTTAAAATGAAATGCCAGCTTCAGACAGAAATGATTGGTTTAAGATGTATTTCTAAAAAGCAGATTAGAGAGAACTATGTTTACCAAATGTAAGAGTAATTGACTGAAAATATAAAAAACTTCTTGATGCATAACTGCCGAATACTGGAGGAAGTATTCCGATCCTTTAGTAGCAGGAGCTCCAACAAGCCGTGTAGGACAGAGAGTGAATACACATACTATACAGAGATGCTGTATGAGAAACCTATGTGAGTTTGGAACATTGCACAATATACATTTATTTTAGTATACCTCAACAATGGAATTATGATCAGTAGAAATGGCCATGACATGGCTCCTTTAAACTGATCTTTAAACATGAAACCATGGTGACCCTGATTGAGTTTAAAACCATTTGGGAATCTATTGAGTCTAGGCTGTCTGTGTTATGATGTGTTATCTGATCATTTTAATGCCACTCATGATATTATGTTAACAAGAAGCTCTGTGTTCCTGCTACTCTTGGCCAGCTCTCCCTTGTAAAAGCAGCATTTGATTCCGATGGGACAAAGTTAAGGAGAAGTAGAAAGTAGCATAAAAACAATGAAGTAAAGCTCAAACACTGGTGAGCTAAACAAATGTATTTCTCCTCCAAGTGAATCCCTGCTTTATTCACGTGAAACTTTCATATTAAAGTCTGCAAACATCCAGAGATGGCAAAAGTCCACACATCCTTTACTCCAGTAGAAGTACAGATACTCGTGTTTAAAAATACTCTGGTGAAAGTAGAAGTACTGACTAAACTTCTTTACTCAAGTCAA